>NW_010186254.1:0-88318 GCF_000695765.1 Mesitornis unicolor | reverse complement strand
CCAACTCCAAATATTCTGTGATTCTGTGAAGGTTTTCATAGCCTTTAGGTAGAGAGAGAATTTAGCAAAGAAACCTATTCCTTTATATTGGGTCTGTCTGGGATAGAAATAATTTCCTATAGCAGCCCTCCTAGTGCCGTGCTTTGTATTTCTAGCTAGAATGGTGTTGATAACACAACAATGTTTTGGCTACTGCTGAGGAATGTTTCCACAGCATAAAGGCTCCCTCTCCATCGCCACCCACCTCCAAAAGGCCAGTAGTCTGGTGATGGGCAAGAGATTGGGAGGGAACATTGCCAGGACAGCTAATCCAAACTGATCAAAGGGATATTCTACACCACATGACATGCTCAGCAATAAAAGCTAAGAGAAAGGAGGAAGAAGGGGCACATTCATTATTAAGGCATTTGTCTTCCAAAACAACCACTATACCTACTGAACCTCTTCTTTCCAGGAAGTGGCTGGACATTGCCTGCTGATAGGAAGTAGAGAATAAATCCTTTCTCTTTTCTTTTCTTCCACACTTGGCCTTTGCTTTTCTTTATCACACTGACTTTATCTTGGTCCATGAGTTTTTAATCTTATTTTCTCCCCCTGTCCCACTGAGGGAGGAGAGTGTGAGAACAGCTTAGTTTACACCTAGCAGCCAATGTCAACCCACCATATCCTCCCATGTCAATCTTCTATATCTCCTAATCCATAGTATGAGGTTGAGTAGACTAGTTACATAGTCATGTTGTAAGTGAATGTATGGTACAGCGAAGGAGTCTTTCATTCTGAAGACTTCCAATAATTTTTGGACAATGTCCAGTGCATCATCAGGCAAAGGTACCTCCCAGATCCGGCAATGGAAGCCATTTAGGTATATCAGCCTAAGGCTTCACAAAAGACATCTAGGTTCTCATAATAAGTTTGGAGATAGCACAGCACATTAAGAGCATGGTGGTATTCATTCTGGACTCCTGGTAGTCCGTGAAGAAAAAAAAAAACAATTCACTTGTATCCAGCTCAAGTGCATGGGAACTTCATAGATGTCATTCCTAATGATCTATCTTGGCCTGCAGTGTTGCAAAAATATGAAGTCTGAGAACACGTTTTGCAAAAACTTGTGATACATCCCTTTCTGGTTTCAACTAGTGTCTTTCACTTCCATGACACAAGAAAGACCTATCGCTTTGACTTTCAAAATAGAACTAATTTTCCTATTACACTTGACTGAAGCTCTGCCTCTCAGTGTCATGGGAGTAGAATTAGGCTTGATCTATGTTAACCATTCTTGTACTTTGCGGTATTTGCTCAAATAAGAACTTGTTTATTAGAGGCACACTGAATCCAAGTTGACTCAAGTTGTAGCTTCAAAGCAAACTAGCTAAATGTGTATGTTTGTATAACTCCACTCAGTAGCATGATTCAGTTCTCTTTAGATTGGAAATAAAAATAAATCAAACAAAATTACAGACAGTAGGTTCCTAAATTACTGTTTCTACGCAAGCGTTTGTCATTACTTAGGTCATATAAAAGTTAAACCAGGTCATTTTTCTTGAGTGTCTCTACCTAGACAAGGCTTAAATGATTGTTTTTGGCAAGCATGTCATCACATGATAAAACTCATGTTGTGATTAGTGTGGAATGTAGGAATTTATCTTCTGCTGACAGCTTCAGACAAAAGGAAGATAAGCGAAGCTATTGTAATTGTAAAGTGACCTTTCCAGTTTAGAGATATTGACAGCTATCCTCTTACCTCTATACAGTATGTTTGCCATCATGATAATTAGGTTTTTGTTAGTCTATTGTTGGTTTTTATACTTACAGTGCTCTCTCTTGAAATGTTTGTAGATTTCTGTCTGGTTTTCTCAAGATAACATTTATTATGTACCTGACAAAATGTCAGCAAATACTAGTACATGTTTTCTTAAAAGGGCTCTTGCTTTTTTCATGCTCATATCAAACCATAATTTTGCTGACCAGAAAAAAAAAATAAATTCTTTGTTTTTCAGTTTAAGAAACATTTTCTTCATGTATATTCCTTCGGGATTTATCTAGTTAAAATGCAGAATAGTAGATCAACTGCAAAGATTCATGTATAAAATAAGAAAGCATAAAATTATCTTTTGAATAAAAGAAAATGAAGCTGTACTTGCAACCCAGTTTTCACAAACTGCTTTAAAACTCATGGACCTATAGGATGGAAATATTTATTTAGTGATATTTAAAATAAAGCTTATCTTACTGCAAGCTCATGGCAGGAACTGTTTTTTATTTTGCCAGTGACAAATGCCAAAAAAGGCTAGATGGTAAGCAGTAGAGTTGAATTTTATTTGGCAACCAGTCAGGTAACTAAGAAAGCCCTATTACATTTTTGTTGTTCAAGTAGACATGAATAAATCTGCCTTTCTGCCTGCTACTCACGCTTTAGATGGGATGTCTGGCAAGGTGCTGGCACTGGACATAGTTATGGCCTGAGTTTCCATCTTCTTGGTCAGCACCACTGAAAAAATGCAAGGATTATCCTGATTTACTGCAGCTGCAAACTATCAGAAATTTACCATTCTTCTTTCCTCAGGGGAAGGAGGAATTTTGACTTAACAGTTTGGTTTAAGTCATAAACTAGACTAACGTAACTCCTCTTTGACAATGCCACCCTGTATAGTCAAGTTGATTCACTGCTGCCCAGAAACAGAGCTCAGCAAATAATTCACAGGGCGTCTCCCTCAGTTTCTGCAGTATCTGTGACTAGCCTGCTGTTTCCCAGAATTAATACATTATTTGTGTGTTTGATAACTATCTTTTAACTGACTGCTCCTTGGATTGTTAGTGTATGCATGCATGATGATGACTTGTGAATAAATAGACAAATGAAGAAATTATATAGTTGAGATATTTTCCCCATAGATTTTGCCTTCCTTATATTGTTAGACCACAATTACTTCAACACTAGCATTATAATTATCAATGTACATTTATGATTTAATATTAGGCCATTTTAATCTCTTTATAGAGAGATTCCCTCCTATTCTGTTGTGAGTAAAGTGAATTTAACAGCAAGAGATTTTCAAAATCACAGATACCTCACTCAAAATCTATTTAAATTCAGATAAAGAACTAAGAGGTAAGGTAAGGTCTTCTATATTTGTACTTCGACTTTTATCTTTTACATACCGTGTAAATGATGGGATTCATACTTGAATCTAAAAAAAAAAAAAAGTTTTAAGAAAACAGTCTAAAATGCATCTTCAGAAAAAATATTCCTGGATCTATTCCAACAGTTTCTAGCTTTCCAAGTCAGCTACAGCTGTGGAAACAACTCCTTAGAACAATATATTCTATAAAACAGCTTACATTCCACAGTTTATGATGAAGAAAACATCCTATATGCTATAAGGGCACTGACAATAAAATTCACTGAAAAACTCTTTCTTTATTTCTTCATAAAATCTCTCTATATATGCCTGATATGCCATAGAATAACTGTTGTTTACAACAATTTCATCTTTATAAATCCCAGCAATAAGAGCTATTTATTTGCATTGGTAATGGTTGTTGCTTTGCATGAAACATGTAGTCTTACCTTCATTTTATACATGTAGACTTCAAAGTTTTTAATTTCTTCAATATTTTGTCATGGTTTAAGCCCACTGCATAACTGAGCACCACGATGCCCCAAAAAGGGGCTAGTCAAAATAAGGACTGGAAGGGCTTCTCACCACTTAAACAGGTCATAGGCAAAAGACAGACTCATCATAAGGAATAATAAAAACCAAACAATTTTAATTTGTTACCAACATCAGAGTAGAACAATGGGAGGTACAACCAGATCTTAAAATCAAAACACCTTCCCCCTATCCCTTTGTTCTTCTCAGGCTCAGCTTTTGTTCCTGGTTTCTTCACCTTCCCCCTCCCCCTTTGCCTTGAGGCTCAGGGGCATGGGGATGAGGGTTTGCAGTTGGTTTTCCCGCCACACTCAGTCCAGCCTCTCTCTCTCTGCTTCCACATGGCCTCCTTTCCATAGGGGAAAAAAAGTTCTCAAAAGTCCAATATGGGTCTGCCCACAGCTGCAGTTTCCCTCACACACAAAACTGCTTCAGCCCAAGTCCAGAAAACTCCAAATCTGGGTCTGCCCATGGTCACAGATCCCTCACACATGACCAGTCGACCCAGCTCTCGCCATGGGTTGCAAAGGCGGAACCTGGGTTCTGTGTCCTCCTCTTCCTCCCTCTCTTTTCTTTCTTTCAAACTGACCTTGGTGTTCTTCAAAGTTGTTCTTCTCAGGCCCCACTCCTTTCTCCAATGCAGGTCTCTTCTAATGGTTATGGAGATCCCGGCTCTCTCTCTCTTTTTTTTTCAGGATGGAGCTGCAGCCAGGCTTAAGCTTAAGTTGCGATTAGGGCCGGCCAAACCCAGTTCGGCAAGGCCGGGGCCGCGCCACCCACACCTGGGCTTGCACTGGTCAGGGCTGGTGCCAGAGAGAGAGCGAGGCATGCCCTGCACCCCCCTTAAATACACGAATGTGCAGGGGCCCTGGTCAGAGGTGGGTCTGACAAAGGCAAAGGGGGAGCTTTTCAGGTATCTTCTTAAAGGGCCATCTCCATAGCCCTTCCCCCTTTACCAAAGACACAACCAAAAAAACCCTCACAGAAAACCCAATACAAATTTTATTACTTTTCACGTACTTATATTATGTTTGATGCCTTCTGTTCTTAAAAGATCAGCAGTAATATTTTATGGTAGGTTACTGTCAGGCTACTGTAGAGATAGAAAGGGAAAGGTTACTGGATTTATTAATATAAGAATATTGTGTGCCAACAATGATGGGCTTAATGTGTGATAAGGACCATGTGCCAATACACCCTCTACCCCAGAGCATCACTGTTCATGTAGATGAAGCCTCTTAGAATCGCTGGAAGACCCCAGGTCACATGAATTATTCGTTGTCAGATGCTGTTATTTAATTTGCCTTAAGAAGGAGCTGTCTTCTGTCAGTGACAGTGTTTACCAGGGAAATAAAGAAGCAGATATAAAGAAAAATTAATTATTTTACTTTCAGATCCCTAAAGTGCTTTCTGCAGTTGGAATTCTGACTGAAATTCTGCAGTTGTGGAGAGCCACATAGGTGTTTACGGTTCATTTTGTATAGCAGTGTACAGGCTTTTGATGCACATTAGTCATTTTTATTTGAATCATACTCATAGAATCTATTTGCTGTTATTAGATGCAGAAGGATAGAAAAATATAGATGTATGTAAAATCTTTATGGACAACATACCATACGAAGTACACTTTATGAACTAATCTACGGTTTACCTGGAAATATTGACAGTCAGTCCAAACTGTTTTCTTTTTTTTTCTTTCAAATGTAGCAAAGGAAAAAAAAAAGTATGCCTATTTGTTTTCACAAAAAGTCCTCATTAGGGAAAAATAGGTCAGCGATAAAAAGACAGATGATAGACCATATTATTGGCAAAAACTGTAATATACAGTTTAAACTCTTCCCTTACAGCCATGATTTTTTTAAAGTATTTTTCCACGAAAAAATGAAAACAAAAAATGTGGAATTTTTTCTTTGATACTGTAATCTGGAGACCTATGCCAGCAACACAGATAAACTCATAAAACTTTCTGGATCTGGATGCACACTTCAAAGACTGTAATGACCTAAGGCAGGAAGCTAGGTTTGACCATTGCTGCAGTTTCATATATTGGTTTGACTACCTGCCTTTCATGAAGAGCAGACAAAATTAATTTGGCCTTGCACTGTCAAAATATCACTGCCCGTAGTTAAAATTGAAGTAGTTGATGTATAATATTATAAAATAATATGGCATATATTGTGATGTATATGCTTGCTATATGCATTTGTTCAAAGAGCCTGCCTTAGAGTAATTCCTCTATTCTTATGGTAGCAAAAAGTGAGAAAGGAATGAAAAGAGAAGTATGTAAGTAGTGTCAAAGTCTCATACAACTTCTCTTTAAATCTACACTTTGGAGCTGTCAATGCCAAAAACTAAGATATAATGTGTAACAGGAATACAGAATTATCCATGCAGAAAAAATAAAGAAATGTGAGTCTAAAGGTGAGATTTGGAGTAGTTACTTATTGCAGATAGCAGTCTCTCTAAAATGATTTTTTTTTCCCTGATGCCAGTAATTTTAACAATAAAAGTGAAAGGATAACAGATTGATCTTTAAAGGTGACAACGTGGTGATTGAAATGAGTGATGTTCCTACACATATAAAACAGCAAGAGCCTTTCCTCTGTCTTTAGTGGTATATAAATCAATCGGTCTTGAAGAGTCAGATCCAGAATTTTTTTCCCATGATTAGAAGATTCTTTATATATAAACAGATTCCTGTAAAAATAAAGACATTTGGCTGACTGACATCTTAGCACAGCCACAAACAATATTGCTGTTTCACCTGTTGTGATATATTTAAACAATAAAATTGAAATTGGTCACTGCCAATTAATAAAAAATACTCCTTCAAGACTGTAAAACTGAAAATAAACTCAATATATTAACTTTTAAATTACTGTCTGGAGACTCCACTTTACGATTGTGGTAGGAGTTCAGGAAAACACTTCTGCAGTTTTGGTTTTTTTCTTAGAGAGGAATCAGATTTGGTGATACCTAAGCATTCTGCAAGATCACTACAGATTTGCTTGATGTAGTGAAAGAGCTGCTATTAGCATTCAATGTTAATAAATTGAATCTATAAGGAAATAGACTAGATTTTTTCTCTCAGAATTCATCTTTCCAAAATGATACCATAAAATGGAAACTGTGTTTTATTGAGAAAAATTCTTCTGATGCAATTTTTTTTTAATTGCGTTGGAAGAAAAAGTCAGATGTTTTAGTCCGACAGCAAAATGAGATTTTATGGTCAATTCACCACAAGAACTGGTTCCTTGAAGGTTTTAATTCCAAGAAGAGTAATTCAGATTTGACAAACAAGTAGAGGGAAAGCATTTCGCTCATCTATCAGTATAGGTGAGCGACCTGTCATTTTAAAACATAAATTTTGGAAATGTAACCAGATAACTATGGTCCACATAGGACCATGCCACATTTATGTCCACAAAGGACACAGCAAGCCATGCCCAGTGAATCTTATTCAAGAAATATCTGCCAGAACTAGAAGCATCTATATTCAGAATTATAAAGATATTTTAGTACAAATAGAAGAAAAAGGAGGAAAATTCAGGGATGGACCCTGAAAAGTAAACCTTTTTTTGGCAGTAAATATTTAGGTTGGGTCAAACCAAATTTCAGATGGAAGCAGTTCTTGAATTTTGGTTCTGCAACTCTATCCTCTTTTTCAGATGCAAAATGTCAAGGTATCAAGTATTTGAACTTTCATGCTCATGAAACATATATACAGCAACAGATTCTTCTGCTTTATCTTGTGTCTCTTTTCTTGAAGCCTGATTGCACTGATCTTCTAGAACACTGCTTAGGATCGCAAAGCAAGTATTACACTATTGTCTACAGTTTTCTCCTTATTACTTTCCACTTTGGCTTATCTGGTTTTTTCATGTTCTTTACTTTCTAGTGATATCGTCCAAAGACTGCCCAGCAGTCTCAGCAGGTTAGAGATGTGCAAGTTAATGCTGTACAGATCTGTACTTTGGCTTTTCATATTTACTTATGATTCCCATAGTCCCTGCAAGACTGATTTTTTTTCTTTTAATCTGTACACTTTCTTCAGTGCTAGATCTAGTCAGGTTATCTCCTTTACTGTTGTGGTAGCTGATAAAGTGTACCAGTGATACTGAAATAATGCGTTTCTACCTCAGCTAATCTTTGCTTTTTCATTGGCTTGTGCACTTAGAGACTGTTATATCTCTTCTATGGGGATTAGCTTTAACCCTGAACATTTACTTAGATGGTGCTGTAAGAGAACAGAAGGTCAAAAAGGAGAAAGAGGAAGAATTCACAAGAAAGAAAACTAGAAAAACTAGCTATTAGGGCTTGTGGACACATTGTCTGTGTAAAATGAGTTCCCCCTATAATGTACAGGGCAATTTCTTTCCTAAATGCTGCTTTCATTTTACTTCTGAACCTTTGCCCTGACCCAAACTTTCATCTCTTTTTTCCAAAGAGCCCATTACTTAATCTTCTCATTTCTCCATTAATCATTTGGCTGCAGCAACATCCAATACTGCCAGGAATTTAAACCTGTTCCAGTGTTGGCTATGATTCTTAGCCCTGTTGACAGGCCTAAAATATAGCCTCTTGCAGTCTATATAAAGGTGAGAAGTGTAATGATGTTTGAAGAACAACATGATGGTTTGGAGTTGGAGCTTTGTGAATTCAGATTTTAACACAACATTTCTTCTTTTCCCATGTAAAGACAAATGAGCACAGCAGCTCTTATGCAAGACTGAGCATCTTCAGATATTCACTGCAATATCTGCTTTTACAACCAAGAGTTGCTCTTACAACTAACATGATCATGAGGGCTTGAGAATATAATCTCAATGTGACTGTATGCTAAGGACTAGATTGTCTCTTGAAAAACAGGAAGGAGAAACAGAACAGCAAGATTCCCTACGGAATAATTGTAGGCTTGTTTCTAAGAATTTTTAAGACAGGTCAGAATGCTGTGAGGCTGCAATTCCTTCCTTGTTTCCTTCTGCCTCTTCTGTTATCTTAAAACAGCTAGAAGATTACACAATTCCAGTATCGAAGCAAACTAGGTTAAACATTCAGAAACAATTAAGAGGTCAGATTGTTCTCCATATTTGATGCTCGCAGATGAGTTGTGTTAAAAAAAAATAAACTCAATGCACTGAGTACTGCTCTCTTAAATGTATACAGGACTCAGCGCTAGAAAATCTAGTCTCCTTGAAACTTGCATGTTAGTAATAGGGCTTGATGCTGGGTGCATGGAGCAAAAGACTAGCTACATCTGTACTGGTGAGTTCAAGCACATGCAGAAATACCTGTAGGCATGAATTTAGCCTGTGCTAACTACTGCCTTCCCAAAGAATTCCTAAGCACACTTTGACAACTAAAATGCTATGACAGGTTAAAATCACAGAATCATTAATGTTGGAAGGTGACACAGAGAAAAACTATTAATTTTACATAGTTTAAACAAAGAGCAGGTTTGAAATGGTTTATTAGTCTGTTAATGACATGTAATTAACTGGCAATCAATGAACTATACATGCAGGATGAATATTGTTAATATAGCAGATAAAAGAGACAACATTTCCAAAATGTTAATAAATACATACATAATTCTAAATATATCTCTATAACTAATCCCAAGGAGTTCTATTCACAGACATACACAGTGTTACACACACAATCCCTCCCTAACAGCACATGTGGGTTACAAGTACCCTCTGCCCTGTCTGGAGGTGCAGGTTCCCTGCTTGCACCCACATTCTGTGGGAGTTGTGGGTCCTCTTACCCTGTGGGGCACCGTGCTGTTCCCTGCAACTGGTAGGGCTGCACCCACAAGCTCGCGTGCGCCCCAGGAGGTGTGAGTACCTGCTTGCAGTAGCCTGTACTGTTGCTCTCTGGTCAGAGAGCAGGCAGCTCATAGCATCTAACCAGACTGCTTTGTTTGGCTAAGGTAGAGGCATCATGCCAATGAGATGAACTCTATCAGTGTTAAACCAGATTTTTACTGTTGCTCTGTCTACTACAAGGTCTCTACCCACATGTTACAACTTGTCATGATTCTTTTATACTTCTTCTCAGACTGACTCCTGCCTCATTTCAAAAGTCCCTCTGTAATTCCGTAGTTATTCTTTTTCCAGCTGATGTCTGTCTTCCCCTTTTACATGAACCCCAGTCAGTCCATCACTGCACTGTATCAGTGCAGAGAGTATTTCTGTTCCTACTGTAGAACTCTATTTGTCCATCCTCAATTTCAAAAGTTTCTTGTCAGCTCATTCTCTTATGCTTCCTGCCCTTCGGTGTATTGACTGCACATCCAGTTTGTTGTCCACATTCTGGGGAGCATTACTGCTTGATGCTCTAGGTGCTACTATGCCACTTCAATGTCCTCATTCTCCCACTGCCCTCCAACAGTGTCACAGTAGTCATAACAACTTCACATGTCCATCCAATGTGATAAGACACCAGAGAGCAGTAGATGACTGATCCAAACACCAAGAAAGGGTTTGGTACCTATAAAGGTTAAAGGTGATATAAAAAGTCATCTAGCCTGAGCATAAGCAGCAAAAGGGAGAGCAACAGGACTTCCAGGAGCAACAGCTGTGGGCTGTGTGCTGGAGTACTAAAAGTTCAAGGACTGCAGACCTGGAGGTGAGCAGGTGTAGGGGGAGGCTGTTTCTTAAAAAGAGGAGAATGTGATAATAGTAGATAAGGGCAGAACACGGCAGGCATGTTGTACTAGGCAATTATACTTCTGAACAGTCACAAAAGCGTGTGGAATACGTTCTGTGTCAGAATCTGTGTCAGCTAATTTTCAGTGTGACCTAGACTGACTTGTTTTGGGAAACAGGAAGTTAAAAATCATATGGAAGATGTTGCTCCATGCCGGTGGTATCAGTGACAGAGGATGCTCCTGAATAGGTTTAACTTACCAGTGTAAATGTAGACCGTATGCCTTCTTTTTCCAACTTCCCTTTCTTGCAACCACACTGTACAGTGTCTCAAGACAAGTGTTTTCTCAAACATACTGTTAAATTGATTTTCAGTGGAGATTAAATTCTGACTTGCATGTACGGAAAAACATTGGGATCCACTAGGAATTTACACTGAAAGATAGAATTGTAAACTGAATTTTTGTTTGGAAACAATTGAAATGTAATATTATTCATTTTACAGTATAAATAATACAGCAGTGAGACTGCTTATTTCCTCAGAATACATTGTTTATATATAATCAGCAACTGAGTAAGTAAACAGAAAATATAGTTTTATTTCAAAGACTGACAGTTCCATGGAAGTCCAGTGATCAGAAATTCCTGAGGGGAAGGAGTTTCTATTCCCGTTGTGTGGAAAAATGAGAAAAAGCATCACCCATTCACACGTCCTTTAGGGATATTTGGAAAGGCAGTCTAACAATCAAAATTGATAAGCAGTGGATATTCCATTTCACAGGAGAAGACAAAGTTTTGCATTTTATCCCTTTTTGAAATGAAAACTAGAAGAGCAACCACATTTGAAAATTTCCAGGCAGCTCTAATACGTATGAACTTAGACACTAGGAGGGTAATGGATGCCCAGAAAGGCTCAGTGAAGGAAAACACCTCTTACTGAAGAGTTCATTTTTTGGCAGCCAGGCTCCTATTCAAAAGGACTCATTACTGCTCTCCCATGAGGCATGTGTTGCTGCATGTTGCACAGATAATAAGAAATAGTGCTGACTGAGACAACTTTTCTCAAAGACATGACACAGAGGACACACTGTAAGAAATTACACAACTAATCAATTTATTGTGAATGTCACAGAGATGGTCTTACAGCAAAAATTAAGATCTCCAATAAGCAAACTCTGGTTAGCCCTTCTTTTGTCCCTCCGCAAAACAAATACTCAGTGCAACTCTAAAGTGTATTCTATGGTTATTCTTCAAGCAGAACCAGGGAGTCTGGAAAACTCCTAGCTGGGCTGTATCTCATTAGAAGCCCCAAAGACTGTTGAGGTACATTGCTGGTGTCTGAGTTTGAGGCTTACTTCCCTAATTGTCATTATTTTGTTCAGTATTTCCTGTACTAACTAGCATGACTGATATTGTGAAGCACTGAGCAGAAGAGGAAACTGATTTGCAGTAACCATGTCTGCTAGTCAGTAAAGATTTTGCAACTGCTCAGAAGGCTTGATTATATGAAGATGAAATACGCTAATACACATGTCGGTGTGTAGAGGGAATAGTCTAGATGCATGTAATGTCCTGTTATTTTATGTTAGTGGAAACAGTAAGAATGGGACATTAATAAAGCGCAGACATAGCTAACGCGATGTAAGACAGCACCAAGAAACTTTGAAGTATTGTAGTCATTTCAAGAGAAGACATATTCATGCCTGCTGTCTTCTGTTTAGGACTTCCTACCAAGTATTAAAATCCTTTACTTACTCCAGCTATAGCCTGTGATCTTTTCTATCAAGTTCTTTGTTGTATAAAGTTAAGAACAACTTTTTAGAGACAGTTTGGGTGGTAAATTAGATAATGCAATGTATGGACTGTTTCAGGGGATAAATGTATCTTCCTTCTTTTGAGGATTGATAGTAGGAACTAGTGTCTGTAAAATGAAAAAAAAAGAGGATGCTGAAAACAAATGTCAGTTTTATGCCTTCCTCCACATTATGATTATAAGCGTCATTGTGCAGATGTTAATCCAGAGCAGGCGATGCTTGTCACAGACCACTGAGCCTTGCCATCAGAGGTCAGATAGAAGCTTGCAGCTGGGGAGAGTCAAGCTGGTGAATGAGAAGGAAAAACTTGCTGAGACCATAATCCCTTCACTCATGTCAAAACAGATTTGAGCTATTGTTCAGCCTGTGGAACCTCTATTACCTTTAGAAGTCATTCTCTTTGAAAGCATTCAGAAGTCTATGAAATGAGCACAGTTTAAAGGAACTCACCTGTGTCACCTCAAGGAGAGTACAGTCTGTGCCCTACGGTTATGAACATAAAACATAGGCACAGTGAAAGTCCACTGGTTTATGAGTTTTGGTGTTAGAGTAATTACAATCCTATGATCTTGATCGATTTTTCCAATTGTTATCATTTAACACATAAACAAAGATAATTACTTGCCTTAATCTTGGTCTGAGGAGTAAAGTTCCTTTCATTATTGATGGAAGCAGTACTTGTAAATGAGATATAAGCTGCAAGCATAACCATAATGAACTGCTGGAAAGCTCTGCTAAGTGAGATGAGAAACCCAGAAGAAAATTAGAATCCATTGCATGATGAGCAAAGCCTACATAAGGGATTTTAAAGAGGCAAAAGATTGGGTAGTATCACAGTAGTCCAAAGAGAGCTCAAAAGATATGTAGAAGTAAGAAGGGACGCAACACGGGAAATTGCTACTAAGACTGGCTACTTTTGGGATTATATTGACTTTGTAAATAGAAGTAAAGAAGGGTAATAGAGGACATGGGAGTTTGGAGACCAATACATCTTCTTCAGACTGAAGGCTGGTAAGGCCTAAGCAGATTTTTTCATTATTTGAAACCACAGCTATGTTAAGATAATTATCAACATTTTAGTGAATACAAATTATTAGTGAGCATCAGTCAATATAGGAAAAGTAAAAACTGATTACATGTTTAGATAGAAATCACAAAGTGTCTAGATGTATTGGTAATAAAATAAAGGGTTATATGAGCTCTTTCAATTAATCCAAAGGAATGGTTTGTTTGAATTTACAAGAAAACTGAGCACATATGCTAGGTTTCAGGCCAGGGTCATAATTCTCATCTGTCTGATTTAAACAAGCTTCTAGGTAGAAGGAGAAGAGAGGACAAGAGGTTTTATTCTTTGGTGTGAATGATCCTTGGAGACTCGATCTCATGGAAGTTGATGAAGAAACAAAAAAGAACAGAGAAAAGTCAGGATACTGCTTTGGTTCTGCAGTGTAACAACTTGTATCTATTTTCAGATTGTTTGCGGAGTAGAAGAAAAAAAAAGGGATTTAATCAAGAGATTTGGGCTGTGACAGAAAGAAATGCTTTACTCCCCTTCTATCTTTGCACTCTCTTCCTTTACACTCCCCCTCCCAAGAGAGCCTGTAACACCTCACAGAAAGCACAAGGCTAAAGTCTAATTACAATACCAAAATGATCTTATAAGAAATGCACTAGATCTGGGCAACCACAGAAACTCTTAGAGTCTATGAGGGCTGCAAGTAGAGTTTCCAGGTTGCAATAAAGAGTGTAGAAAATAATACAAAACTAAACAAACAAACAAACAAAATTAAGGGAAGTGTCCATCACCCAAAAAAAAAAAAAAGAAGTACCTGGCTTAAACATCAAACCTCCTTAAGAGTCAAATGTGGTTTTTTCAAAAGAAATTTTTTTATTAGTAAGAATTTTAATTATTAATAAGAATTCTAATTATTAGTAAGAATAAATGGTACATTTGAAAACCCAGTGAAACTTAGTCTCTCATGATAGGCTGTTGGAAATTAAAGGGGAAAGTTCCCACTCTCTTACTGGTGATAGTTTCATGTAAGGATCTTTGAGAGCACAACTGTGTGAAAGATGGAATTCTCTGCTTGTGATGAAGTGTTGAAAATTTACATTTTCCATTACACCAGCAGTAAACCCAAGATCATCTTCCTCATCATTTTAATGCCATTACTGTGTTATTCTATGCATCTATTACTATATTTTTTACCTCTTTTATTAGGGACTAATCAGGTTAAATTCCAGCATGTACAGATCAACTTTGATGGATTTGGACTTCATTGTAGAAACCACTTATAAGCCATTGAAGTCTGCAGAGGTTCTTGTAGAAAGTAGGAACTACTTATGTGTCAGCTTTTACAAGGGATCCTTAGAAACTGCTATTGCCAGAGATAATCTTCAGTGGTGGCAAAATTGATGTGGATCCAAATAAAAAAGCCTACATTCCTTCTTCATCCATGATTCTGCAAGGCTCACGCTAGAGTTGTGTAGTGTAAGTCAACACACTGTCACCAGCATTCTGCACAATGCTATCTTTAGTATCTAGAATTGCAAATAATGTGGTTTCCTTGGAAACATTTCCGACAAAACAGAAGTATGCCTAAATTTGACTGTCAAGGTATCAGCACAACCTCATGGATGGGCTAACAGAATTAGATGCACGTGGCACAAACCCACTTGTCTGGTGCAAACACATTCCTGGTGCTGTTACATTGAGATAGCTCATCTACCTTCTACAGCTGAAAGGATGAAGAAGAATGAGAAAAACCACCAGGTGCTGGATGGAGTAAACAAATAAAATGTTATGTTTCTGTTATGGAAACTTCCATAACCTACATTGATTATAGAAGTTGAGAATGAAAGGGAGAGGCAGAAGGAGAGAGAAATTGTAACGTTACCTAAAGTAATACTGTCTAAATTGTTCCACTTGGTGTGGACAGTCTGGTAACATTTTGCAGTTTGTTGCAAAAAATGCAGACAAAGAAGGATCAAAGCTACCTTTTGAAACTTCACATTTCAAAGGACACCTGCGACCTATGACTGAGCTCAGATTAAACTGGGCAGCTGCCTACCAAATCTAAAAGAAGTTAACTTCTACCAGTAGCAGTCACAGTTTCACAAAATGATTTGAGATTCAGCTTGAGAAAAATGACAGTCTTAAGTTGCATTAAATAACTGCCCACAGTATACCAATAAAAACAGAAAATATTTGTTGTGATATTTGTGCATTCCTAGAATCAGATCAAGAATTCAATTTCAAATAAGATGAATGCAACTGAGCTGTGCTTTGTATTATGTAAATAATGATTCCAAATATTTAACCAGTTTACAACTGTTAGGGAGGTTTAAGTTCAGGCAGGTCTCAAAAAAAATCAATTCTGATCATGACACAGACTGAGAACTACCAGAAATTCTAATACCTGATTGAGAAGCTACAATGGCCCAACTGAAGAAGGCTTTTTTATACCAAAGGAAAAAGTGAAAATACAGTTATCAGATATCTTATTTTGGTCCAGAAAGGCAAGCAGCAATGTCAACCAACTGATTTTGTAAAAAGATCAGCTTTTGAAACTAAGTAAAGTAAAACCTCAGCATTCGGCTATGGAAACAGATACTATTAAGGGAACGAAACCACAACGAGAGACTAAACTTGAAGAGAGAATTCAGATAGTACTAAGGAAAAAGGTTCTTGCCGCCTTCTATCATGGAGAAAGACCTTGTGTCATTACTGATGAATTGCTCTCTTCCATCTAGTGTATATGTCCACTTGAGAAAAAGAAGGCAGCTGAAGAGGTAAACCCCTTGGTCTCAGCAAGTCTTCTGAACAGAGCAAAAAGTCTTTTTCTACATTTTTTTGTCTTTTTCTTTTCTTTGTTACTGCAACCTTCCTTGGCACTCCTGTGATTCAAGACTTTGAACTCAGTATGATTTCCTGTCCATCATGGGGCTTGGGAGGAGGTGGCATTTGATTTTTTCAAAGCCCCACCAATTCTAACACTGAATTAATAGGCTAAAATTAGTCTATTTTTTGGTCAAATCTTCTTGGAAGAATCAATCATACTCAACTAAAGAACCTTTCATTTTAAAGTAGACAACATTAAATTATATAGGGAAAGTCAAAACATTCTTTAGAATACGCAAATCTGTTTCCTGGTAAAACAATCTCTGCCCTGCATTGGGTTAGAACCTTTATGGGCCTGTACTGTAATTCAAGTGCAGCACAATTCATACTAAAACAACGGCATTAGTGGTTCATAGTTAGAACTCATCAACAGTGTACTATTTTCTCCATTGAAATGGTAAAGATTAACCTACAGGAGTAGAGAGCTTGGAAAACCTTTACCCCAAACCCAAGAAAGTAGAATTTTTTTTTTCTGGAGCAACAAGGGCAGACTCTGACATTACATTTCAAATTATAGCTTGTGGTATATATGATGAATTTAGATATAGGCTTGGAACTGTTAATGATACTAGCACTCTGGTAACATTGCAGATAAATACTGCTATGGTAAATATGTTGGTTCTCAGCTCCAAATTAATGACTATTCATGTTAAGTAGAATGTCCACTTCTTCCAAACAGGTCAGAAGGTTCTCAGCAATCTAATAAAGAGCAGATTGTGCTTGAGATGATCTAGTATACTAAACCAAATTACAGCACCAGTAATTATACTACATAGTTCAATGTATAGTGAGCCACAATTTCAGAAATATCTACAGAATGGTGCTGTTTATGAAAGAATAAATCTAAAATCTTGTTTTCTTACAGTGTACTCCTTTTTCAAAGACATTTGCTTTGAAGGTCTATGGTACTTTCATTAAGAGCACTGAATTAACACGTGGTTATATGACTCTAAGATAGTATTTTTTGTCATTTTATTTTATTGTTGTCAACTCTAAAATCCATTTGCTTTGATATGAAACATCACAGGACAACAGAAGTACAACTTTACTCTTTCAATGAAGTCCCAGTGAAGAGTAAGAAAGACTTAATGACAATGTGTTAAGCACGTTCACTTTGAGTGTGGGGGGAAGCAGAGGAGTATTGTGTCTCTTAAGATTTGGAAGTCTCTGAAGCTTGATAGTAATAAGCGTTTGTCCCTTTTCAACACATAGTAACAAAAATCACATAAGTTCAGATACAGCAAGGTAGCATCCATAAGTATGTGCTATCATGAGTTTTGTTACACAAACAGAGCCCAGAAAAGTCTGTAGAAAAATAAAGAGTTCTGCAGGGACAAAGGAACACACATTACACTCTGTGGTGGCCAAGGTTAGCCTAGTGTGTGGACTCTCAATAGCACTTGCAGCAGATTTTTAACTACTTCATTAGAGCTCAACTTTTTCAGACCAATTCAGAAGCCATATACTTTGTTTTGTACTGGGGCTACAGCTGAAATACATTAACTTATTTCAAAAGGGATCCATGCTGTTGCAAGATTGCCTGATCTGGAAGCCAGGAGAATGAAATAAGCATAGAAAAGGCAGGGCAGAGAAACAAGATAGGAAAGAAAAATAGTTATTCTAAAACCTTTTAAGGTATCTCAAAGTGAAGACTTAGTGCAAATTTGTGAAGCTGTTGAGAGAAGATAACGGCCAATTCCCAGCTTCAACACAATGGAATTTGTTTGAATAAGGAACTCTCTCTGCCAGACACTGCCCAGTCTGCTGTGCCCAGCTGTCCCCTCAGGGTGGCTAGAACGAATTTCAGGAAGAATTCAGTTCTTGCCTTCTTTTATGTAACTTTTCACTCACTTCTGCCTGCACAGTGTGCTATTTAAACAGCAGTGTAAAATACAGCTGCACGAATCATATACAGACTATACCCAATTAGTGGGGAAATGTGAGGGTCCCTGAAACAGATCTTATCAATACTAAGTGCTAGTATAAGGCAGAGATTTAGAATTGGATTCTACTTAACTATCATGCAAATTTCCCTATAGAACCAGGAAAGAAGACATACATAATATATGTACACTAACAAAACTAAAAAGAGAGCAGATATCTGCTAGGTCTGTCTTCACATGAAGATCTGCCTGGTTAGACAAACAATGGCATGCAAGACGTAGTACAGCAGTGCTAGCAGCGTGCCGCCAGAAATCATGCTAGTTGCCTCACACATCAAGTCATAACATCAGCTGAAAATAATTAAAGAATTTTCAAAATATGTGTGTTGGATTCAAAATTGTTCTTGGTTTTGAGGCTTCTTGAGAGGCATACTCTTGAGTAACTCTTCAGTGACTCTTAAACTTGCCTTGTTTTTATATCAGAAAAATTTGTCATTAAAAAATAAAATCATGTCATGGGTCGTAATGTGCAAGTTCACAGTGTAAATGTTGTTTTACAGACCACAAGAGAATTTCAGGGTGATGACTCAAAGAGACAACATAACGTCAGCTTGTTCTCTATCTCCTTTGTGAATACTTGTCACTCGGTATTACTCATTTATGTTTTTTCCATGTTTGTTCAGGTCAAAGAGCAAAGACAGTATAAAAAGATTAATCTTACACTTGAGTCCAGATTTTAATAAAATGTTCCAAATGTTGACTGCTACACAAAATTCAACTGCCTATGTCATATTTTCTCTGAGGTTTTGAGGAGTAAATGCTCTTGTAACTCTTTTTTGCTCTGATGCCTTCACGGGCCAAGGGCTTAGATTGAGATCTTACAGTAAGAACAAGGTAGAAACAAACCTTCTCCTGCATATGCATACAGGAAGTCTCTGGGGAATGCAGGCCACTGCTGCTATGTCAAGTGTGGACCTCCCTGAAGTACATGACAACACACTTCTTTCCTTGACTACATGACAGTATAGTTTTTTCCTTTGTTTTTCAACTACAAGATATCATGAATAAGGATCTTGCTCCTGCAGAGGCAATGCAAGATGAAAGAGGAATAATACACAGTCAGTTTTTAACACAATAATCTGAAACTTCTTTTACGTGTAAAAATTATTAGGCAAAGGAAACCATAGTATTTACTTTTTATTCAGACACACAGGTGCAAATTAATTAAATTTCACATAAGTGTATAAAATATCTCTAAATTTAGAGAAAGTAGTACCAAAAGCTATCTGGATGATAACCTATTGTCAAAGAAAAATTTAAATGTCTGTCCCTGTTGGGACTTTACACCTGACTATAAGAACTGTGAGACTAGTGTCATATATCAACATTCTTGAGTGTGATTTCTTTCTGATAGTAATTAAACATTCCAAAGAGTGCTTTCATGAAATGCATGAGAAAACCTATTCATACTATCAACTGTAGTGAAAATCGTGGATACTGTCCAGCATATACCTATGCACTTTAGGTCCAAATTCTATTACAAAGAGATATTTTGAATTTTACTGGTATTGTATTTGCAAAATATAAATAAATGCTCTATAGCGGTGAATCAAGATTTTTTGGTTGGTTGGTCTTTTTTTTTTTTATAATCATCTCTGTGCTTTTCCATGTTTCAAAACTACATTCTTGGCCTTATTCTTATACAAGACAAGTTCCTATTTCTTTAATCTTGGGAGCTTCTTTTTTCTTAATTCTTATGTAATTTTATTGCTTTTTTATTTTGCCCTGCCTCAGATTTCTTATTTTTCTGTTGTTGAGTCTTTCTTCAGTGTCCCCTGAACTGAAAATTACAATGAATTTAATTTATTATTATTTTATGGAGATTTATAATCAATTACTTACATTAGGTAGGTTTAGTTATGCTTTCTAACATTTGTTTCATTTTATGATGGTTTCCACATGGTCCCTTGAAGAAGGATAATTCAAACTCTTTTGATATTACTCAATTTGTATCTGAAAGTTGAAATTTTTCTCTCTGAATTTTTTTTTTATTCATTTTATTTCTGTAACCTTTACTGTGGCTTGGCAACATATTGCTTTCCTGGTTTTGTTTTTCTTAAAAACATGTATCTCCACATTCTAGAACTGCAGGAAAAAGGCAGGCAGGAAGGAACTGGAAAAAGATCTTATTAGAAATGCTATATTGAAAGAAAGAGGAGGGCATGACTGTTATATTTATTGTCATAAAAACTGTTCACTTTCAGAAGCAAGTAATTTTTCTTCGATTCTTTATCATTGCCATAAAGTAAACACCTGCATTCATTTTTCTTTTTGTTGTTGTTTTAAAATAGTTTGCTGAGGTGAAACTTCAGAAGAAATAGTCAATAGTGGTCAGGTAACTCACAGTTCAGTGATTAAGGTTGCCTCCTCTTGCCCTTTCTGTTTGCTTTTGGATTTGTTTTTTATGTTGTGGTTTTTGAGGTTTTTTTTGCTTCTTCCTCTATTTTCTCATTTCTGTTTAAATGAGAATGTGACTAAGGAATGTAAGTGGGCACAAAATTGAAGTTCTTTTCCAGCTTTGTGTTTTCCCTTGTTTTCCAGATTTCTTCCCCAGATTCCTTCTTTACAAATGGAAAATACAGAAAGGAAAAAAATTAAGCACAAACACCAAAATACAAATTTTTCAGTTTTTTCATCTGAACTAATTTAAAAGTAGCATGTTTAAATGTAAAATAAAATTGAAAAAACTATAAATACTGAATAGTAAGTTTCTGAACTGAGAAGCATATTATTTTCATAAATAATTGGCTTCCTCACCAAGATATGCTACAAACCTTTAACAGGGAAATTTTCTGCATAAAGATGTTTTCATGTTTTGATAGTTCAGATTAAGGGTTTTTTAATTACAAAGGCCAAAATGGGTAAGAAAAAAGGTGTAAGTTGTATTATTGTCTAAATTTGTTTAGGCATTTCATAGGCCCAGGAAACACAGAAAGATATTTCCATGCACTCATAAAATTTTGGCCATAGTTTATTGTCACTGCTGATCTTGTACACTTCTTACTGATAGAAAGTTGTAGTATATTATACAGGAACAGCTAAATATATAATGACTGTAACGTGACTTTTCCTGTGTTATAAATGTCATATGCTGAACTGCATAATCTAAAAATATCAAAATTTTCTTAAAGTAATAATACATTTCAAACATAATAGAAATATTTATAATATTGGAGAGTAGGTGGGTTTTAAAGCATTAGATTTCTACTTTTCATCTCTCTGTTTGATTGAGAAACTTAGTGCTACGCACTGCAAATAGTTACTGACATCATGAAGATCCAATCAGTATGTAAGATATTTGGTGGTTGCACTTAACATTTATTGACCAAAATATATTAAAATTCATTTTAGGCAAGTAAATTAGAGATATTGGGCCAAATAGGACATTCTTGCTCTAGATAAAATAGTGACATGATGTGAAAGAATAATTTTTCTAAATCCTTTGTAGATTAGACTACAACCTATCATTCCCTGGTGGTTCCCTTCATACCTTTGCCATTAACCTGACTGCCATAGGGAATACTCTCTTCTTTGTTCAGGGGGCTTCTGAAGCTCTGAGCATGGAGAAACTGCCACTGCAATCTTATAAAGTTGTTTGATTTTACTAGCTTTTATGATTCAGCTAACAATCTCTAAAGCAGTAAAAATCTAAGAAAGGATTCTTGATAAAGTGCATGAAATAGAGAAAACAAATCCTCTTGAAAAATCAGACATAAATTATAAAAGTATACTTGTGTACATAGGAGAGCATCTTTATGAAGGTTTAGAAAAGATTTTACTTTTTTGTGCTCAAGAATATTATTGTATTTTTTTCCTTTTTTTATCATTTAACTAGCTTTAAAAAGACACTGAATGATGTTACTAACTAGTTTTTCCAGTGTTGCTGCTGGAGCATCACGGCTATGACTAAGTGGCTATTAAAATCATCTCCCCAGTTCAAATAGCCAGAGTTCATCTTAGTGTCCAAGTGTCAAAGAAATAGGCAAGATGCACATTTTTGCAGTGATCCAAGTAATTTTGCAGCGGCTACATAACTAAAAACCTGTGAATATTAATGACATTAATATTAATATTAATGGTTTTCAAGATATAGTAATGTGATCATCAATGTGCCATTTTTAGTTTGCACTGCAGTTTTAAAAGTGCCTTTAGATAACAATCTGATGCTGAACTGACAAATTCTGCTAGAAGTAAATACTTTTTTCAGCATCTTTGTTTGCACCCCTTCTATATGCTTTTCCATCTTTCTTCTGTTGCTTTCACTTTTAACTTTTCAGTCTTAGTTAAGGACGTAAATTATAAGCTCAGTTTGCTCAAATCACTGTAGTCATTACAACAGAAACATTCAACCCCAGGGAACAAATAGTATTTCATTATAATTAGAATTTGTCAATACTACAAACAGGAACTATACAGAATTTGATTAAAATAATGCTGTGTCCTGACCTGACTGTGAGGTGATTCTAATCTGCAGTGTAGACAGTTGACCTTCTTTTATCTTTTTCCCATTATAACCTTCTCCAGTCCACTAATGATAATGGGATCTGATTCCTTGCATTTTATTTTGGTGAGGAGGTTGGAAGTGTGCAGCATGGAAAGCTGCTGAATTACCATCACATGACTCCACCAAAGAAGAATGTAGCACAGTAAATTTCATTTTGGACAAACAATTTTAATCCTTAATGTTACACTATATGGCCAGATAAAGGACTAGTTTAATATTGATTTTATTATCTTATCGAGGTTTCTTACTGTATTTAATCTGTGTGCTACTGAACTGAGTTGTTTCTCAGTGATCTCTGTGAAGTCCTTTGTCAGATATGCCTAGGTCTATGTTTTCATTTTCATGATCTTAAGGTACTTGATTTCCAAGTAACATTTTTCCTTATTTACTTCCAGGGAAAAATAAACAGAATAGCAGATCCTCTGGAAAATGAGAAGTGTTTTATGTCTCAGACAACACAAAATTATATGTCACCTGTGGATTAAAAAAAAAATTAAAGCATTAAAACCAACATTTTGTTTCCATTCTAAATAACTTGAAAGCAGGGAGAGTTTATGGCCCACTGTGGGTGTGAATACCCATGAATGTAGGGAGTATTTAAATGAAATCACTCTCTCTGGTTATCTAAATAATTTTGGTGACTGTGTGCGCAAACCTAGACATCGTGTGCTGTTACATCAGTTTATGGTAGCAGCACATTTAGCCTAGATCACCTAGAAAATGTAGGAAACTTATGGAACATCTTGTTAACAGTTTACTTCCAGTGTTTACCATCCAGAGTGAAAGTCCCTTATGAGTAGTGTTGCTCAAAGGTCTGTACTGGGGCCAATACTATTTCGTATCTTCATCAGCTACACAGATAGTGGGACTGAGTACAGCATTAGCAAGTTTGTAGGTGACACCAAGCTGAGTGATATAGATGACACATTTCAAAGGATGAGAATGCCACTTAGAGGGACCTTGACAAGGTTGAGGAAGGGGCCCATGTGAACCCCACAAAGTTCACAAAGTCTGAGTGCAAGATCCTGCACCTGGATAAGGGAACCCCCCTGATATCAATACAGACTCATGTATGAATGGATTGAGAGCAACCCTGCAGAGAAGGACTTGAGGATACTGGTAGATGAAAAACTGGACATGAGCCAGCAATGTGTACTTGCAGCCCAAAAAGCCAACCATATCCTGGTCTGCACCGAAAGAAGCGTGGTCGGCAGGTCGAGGGAGGTGATTCTGCCTCTTTATTCCACTCTGGTGAGACCCCTCCTGGAGTACTCCATCCAGTTCTGAGGCCTCCAGAACAAGAAAGATGTGTATCTGTTGGAGTGGATTCAGTAGCAGGCCCTGAAAAAGATCAAAGGACTGGAACATCTCACCTGTGAAGAAAGGCTAAGAGAGTTTAGGTTTTTCAGTCTGGAGAAGAGAAGACTTTGGGGAGACATTTATATATATGAAGGGGTGTTATGAGAAAGATGGAGAAAGACTTTTTGCCAAGGTCTGTAGTAACAGGACAAGGGATAATGGTTTTAAACTGGAGGAGGGTGATTTTAGAGTAGATATAAAGAAGATTTTTTTTTTTTAATGAGGGTGTTGACAGGGTTGCAATCATGACAAGAAAACTTATCTACACAGTTGGAGATAAGCAGGCACTTCTTTATTGCAGCGCTCGGGAAACACAGAGGATAGCTCCTCTAATTGTGCTCCAAAGTCCACACATTTTCACAGCCCATTTACACATCTTTAACAAAGCGAAATTATTACAAGCATGCATAAAATGTCCGCTTTTTAATTTTCCCTTTACCTTGATTGGTTCCTCACTACCATGCCATATAAGACATTGAATTATTTCAAAAGCCTACCCCTACATAATTTTGACATGGAGAGAAAAGTTATGGCCTATTCTTATGATTGTCTGACCACAGCTATTATCCTTCATGTTATTGTTTAATTCTTATCTTACAACTATTCTTCTCTTGAGCATGGTACGTACCTTCTCTAAGTACTTTTACAAATAGATCTTGTAGTCTTTTTTTAACTTTGTAGTTTAAACAGATACCTATTCTACCTACTTTAATTACCTTGATCGGTCAAAGTGTTCTTTTAACTCTACAGTTTAAACAAATACCTACCTACTTTAATCAACCAAAATTTTCTCTTGACTGCAACAGAGGTGGTGAGACACTGGAATGGTCTGTGGATGCCCCATCATTGGCAGTGATCAGTCAGGTTGGAAAGGACTTTGAGCAACCTGGTCTAGTGAAAGATACCCCTGCCAATCCAAATCATTCTATGATTCTATGAAAAAAATGGAAGTACACAGAGGAAAATTCTGTGAGAAAAACTGTGAGAATAAATGAGTAAACAGGAAATACAATCAGGAGTAAAGCTGCTGAGAAAAAATACAGAAGAAAATTATCAAAAACTCTTACACTTTTGAAAAAAAATACTTAACATTTAACAGGGTTAAATGAAGATTCTTGGTATTTATTTTGTTACATACTTTGACATTTTTAACTAACAGAAGTCAAGACAAATCTCAGTCCTATGTAAAACAAAAAAGTATTTTACATGTGAATGTATTTATATGCATATAGGTGTATGAATATGTGAATGTAAAGCAATATAGAAATGAAAACAGGAAATGAAATCCAAAATGCGTTTTTTGTAAAATCTTGAATTATATATCCTTACCTCTTTTTACTTAGGAGAGAAGCAGTACATAATCTACTCTTTCTGGAGGTATCAAGCCTGATTTTACGTGTCTTAAACTGTAATAAATCTGTATTTCAAAACAGAAAGAGGAAAAAAAGTAACATTGGGAGAACATATAAAATTGAACAAATTTGTTTTGAATAAAATACAAAGGTTTTGTAATTAGTTGCATGTTTATTAATATATTGTATTGCTTTCTTATTAACAGCAAAAAAGTTGGAATGTAGCAAGCATTAGTAAAGTATAAGTTGACTATATGTAAGTTTAATTACAGTCAAAACTGCAGAAATTGTGAAATCACTGTTTCTACATGCACTCAGTATGTACTACATTCTAAGGCTGCAGTTCAATCAAGTGAAGGAAGGTAAAAAACATATTGTGCTATAAAGGATGTATTTTAGAAGTACAGTTTTTAAATTAAATTGTAAGCCTCAGTGAAGAGGTTGTAGCTTTTATCCTTGTTTTTCTACTAATGTAAACTAAGCTCTTAGGAAAAAAAAAAAAAGGTAATGCAAGCCTATCAACCAATTGTCATGAGAACTCCATTCATACATAAAGAAGGACTTGAAGCCCCTTTTGTGATCTTACGAAATTCATTTGACTTCTGTGGATGAAATCCTGGACTCACTCATTGAGGTCAAACTGCTGTTGAGTTTAGGATTTCTTTTGCAGTGTCCAACTTCTGCATCTGCCTGCTGGAGATAAAACTAATTCTGCACATCAAAGGGATGGTAAGAGGCTTAATGCATTAATTGTTCTAAATTGCTTTGAGGTCTTCATATAAATGCTGCGGAGTTGTTATTATTTTATTCAATTTTTGAAAGTCAGTGGTAACTGTTCACACCAGGTATAGCACACAGTTGCAAAAATCAACATTCCTAATTATGTGTCAGAATCCTGAGTTTTCCCCCACTTCCCCACTGGGGTTTGGCTGCCTGTACTCAAGGCTAGCTCTGATCTGCTGCAGCTGGGGGACCCAAGGTCAGAGTGCTGAGAATAGAGGTTGGAGATAAAGGGCTGAGAGAAGCCTTTTTGGCATCCTGCTCCTCTGCACATAAGAGATGCTTTTAAGCCAAAATACTTAGCCTTGTCTTTGCCAGAGTTATCTTACAGCTTTGCCTGTGGTCACTCATATGTCTTGCTACTCCTGACCTGTGGACTTGACTTCCCAGCTTGACCTTGGACCTACCTTGTGGCTATGGGCTAGCTAGATCAGGACTGTCAGCTGAACACCGAACACGCTCTTTTTTCTTGAGTAGTGTGGGATTATGCCCTTTATCCTTGAGGATGCTGCCCCTCCTGCCCCGCTGACGCTCAGCTACTGGCTTACCTTCCCTCTTGGAATAGCTAGTTTCTGCTGCTCTCTGACTCATACATACCACATGCCATGGAGTGTTCATCTACCTCTCTGAAAATAAACACATACTCAACATGTGTGGTAATGAAAAAAAATATATTGTGGAGGATCTAATAATAATATATTGGTGGTTTTTTCTAAAAAAGTGTCTAGCAAGTTGTTATAAAATGCAGAGCAAAGAGGGAATAAATTCTCTAGATAGGCATTGCAAAAATCGTCTCCTTTTTCTGTTTGAAAAAAATAATTTTATTGCATCTGCAGAAAGAAAAAGATTGTGACTCTATAGCAACTCTGTCTTTGCACTTCCAGGTTGTTGACTGGATGATGGAACTCTAATATTGATTTCTTAGTGTGTTTTGTTTTGAATGTTTTGGAAGACAGAATCTCAAACCTACCCTTAGATGGAAGGAGACATGAACTTAGTGAATACTTGTGACACCACGCTGCTCTTGTTTCTAAAAAGTGTTAGTAGTTTCACAGCTACAGTGTACAAGAGGGTACTTCAACTGGACATCAGTAAGTTAGACTGTTCTTTTAAAAAAAGTGATTGTCCAAACTATCTTGCTGCACTGCAATGCATCAAATAATATTTTGGCTGTAAGGAAGCTTTTTAGTATAATTTGCTTCACCACTGAAATGGAGCAAAAGACTCTACAAGAGCTCAAGAGAAATTACCACTTTGAAAGATTAGCTGAATTATCTACCAAGATGTTGTTTTACATGGATGGAGATGGAAACTGATTAGATGGACCAGAACAAATAAAGGAAAATGAGAACCAACTTTATTAAGAAGACAAGATATTGCAACATACATCCAAGATTTTCTGTTGTGTTGTTTTCTTTGGAGACCATACAACTAGAAGCCTATTTTCCAGAAATACCCAGTGGAGAGACAATTCTGTAGTGATTGATTTGGAAAGAGAAGGGCTTTAAGATGTAATGAAACTTAAGAGTAATATGGCATACAGGTGCAACCCAAACTGTTACCAGAAAAAAGCGGTACTTGAAAACAAATTCACACATTCATTATGCAACCTACGTGAGCAGATATTTACTTCTTCATAATAAAAAAGTGCTTCATATATGAATTTGACCTCAGACATCTTCCTGTGAAATTCACCGGGACAGCAGAAGACCTAAACATCAAAGTTTTTCATTAAAGACTGAACATCAACTCATGTCTCTGCTTTGCTTCAGGTGCCTGCATCCCAAAGAAGAAATGCACTGAAGATCCTCCTGTTGGCAATACCTGCAAGGCAGCATTAAAGCATATTAAGTAACTCATTTCTTTCTCCAGTAATAGGGATCTGATCATATCAAAACAGGTTACAGTACTAATGAAATCTAAATTCTCCCTATTCTTTGAAGTAGTGACTACAAGCAGGAACTACAGCCAGTATGCATTTTTGCTAGCTCTTATGTGAACATGCTAGCTGTGATGTAATTTGATCTCAGTGACAGTCCATTATTCCTGTTACATGTTTCCTAGAAAGCTTATATAACGGTGTAGTTCAAGCACTAAAACATTACGGATATTAAGATACATTTTTTTAATCGCAAACTTCATCAGTTAAACTGCATGAAGAATAAAGCTGTTCAAAGCTTAAGGTAGAGTCTTTATATTGTCCCTTACTCTAGCACTTCCCTGAAGACACAGCAGCAGCTGCCAACTTTTGCAAGTTTCCTGCAGAACGTGGCAGAGAATCCTTTTAGTATACTGATTAACTCACTGCAAAGTCATAGTGTCTTCATGGTATAATTTAAAGGGCTCCATGTGAACACAAAGTACCTTGAATTTGTAGCTCACTTGGTAAATGGTCATAACACAAAAAATTAAAGCTGCTTAAAATGCTTCAAGATGCCCATTTTTAACTGAAAAAAATACAGCATAGTGATCATTTGAACAGAAAGTATGAGTGAAATTCCTTCTTAGGTTTGTTTGGTTTTAATTATCAAATTGTTTTATAAGTTTTGACAGTAATTGCTGCAGGTGATAATTGCCAGAATGTCAACATACACAAGAATTCAGATGAGTTATTTGTACTCGATTATACAGCAAATTTAAGGTATTTTGCCTGTAGCTACCATTGCTTTCTCTTCTGATTGCACCACCCATAATAATTCTAGGGACTGAGTGCCTCCTGAAGGTCTAGACTTTCCTAACTTGCTTTGGTTTTAGATCTTGGACTTTCTTGGAAGAAAATGACACTTCAGAAGAATGACTTCTGTATCTTTTTTACCTGCAAGCACTAGCCAGCACTGCCTCTTACCTGAAGTACACAAGCAAAAAAAAAAAAACCCCAACACTTTCTTTCTTGCTTTGCAGCCAAAAATCTCAATTTTGGTAGTTTTCTCAATTAGATATTTACTTTGTAATCTGGAAATTATTTTTGTCTTTGTATATTTTAGGTGCACCACTTTCCTAAGTATTACAACAAATCATATAAAATGGGAGTATTTTTAGAAATACCTTTCTTGTTAATGGCCAGAGCAGCTGCAATGCTTGAGCTACTTCCAGGAAGCAACCTTTCACAGTTTTGTTTTCATGCCGTTTGCAGGGGGTCAGACTGGCAACAATGAGCTGATAAACAAAGTCATTTTTTTTTTCCGTTCTTCAGCTCTGTTGGATTATCCAAGTCATGCTCCAACACCAATCCTCCAGTAGTTGGCTATGCCATCTTCAAGGGCTTCTCTCTGCTATGTTATCAGTCAGGCTTATGAACCCTTTGTGTTGAAACTGTCATCTCATGGCTGAAACTCAGGGGATGCCAGTCCTATAATACCAAAGAGCATGTGATTTTCCAATAATTTCAGTAAAAAGAGTAGGACTTTTTAGGTATTTAGTTAGTGTTTCGTACTTTACAAAATGCTGACTTCCAAGTCATATATTCAGCTTAGTTGATGATTTCTCTATTGACAATTCATGCAGAGCCACTGGGTGGATGATGAGGGTTTTCTTTTGAACTGAAAAAGAAATGAGGAAATATTCTGGCAAAAAGTCAACTACTTCATAATCCATTAGGGAAGATAGAAAAATGTATCTGTCAGTTTCACATACTGTGCAATACATTTCATGCAGGTTTGAACATTATTATTTCTCATTCAGAAATTTGAAAATAGAGGTAGAGTGGGTATCCTTCCTACTCCCCAGTTATTCACACTTTAAATGAGTAAAATAGTTTAAATGGCACATCATGTTGAGAAAAAAAATTGTTCCAATTAAGTAATTGTCAAAGTGTCATGAAGTTATTTCCACAGACAATTGTTTTTATTAGATGATTTTCCAAAATAATACCTGTACGTATCATCCAAAGAATTTCAGTGTTAAAAGAAGATTCTGTAATGAGGTTGACTGTATGAAAACTCTAATATAAATAGGACTGCTGGAGAATTGTAAACCCCACAGAGGAATGCACACACCATGATAAGAGAAAAATTCTCCTAATTAGATTTACCAGTTCATGGAAGAACGAGGTCAAATGTTGCCATTCAGCTCTTTTTGTATGTATAGTAGTAAACTTCATCCTTATAAGTAATAGAAAAAGGCCTGTCAAATCAGCTGCATCATGCTAATAAAAAGGACTTATACAAAACAACTATATTTTCACTCACATTACAATACAACAACCCACCATAAGCAAAATACCCCAATTTCTCTTCCAGGAGCAGCTAACTTATCAAAGTACATAAATTACTAATGCTGAAGTCATAGCCGACTACTATTGCAGCAACTAAAACTTAACAAACAGTTGGAATTTTCTGTGCAGTAGTGGGTGGATCTTAACCTCCTCTACTGGGTTCTGTGGTTTCTAACCTGGGACTATGAAGCAGAACTCAACCAGAGCGCATGTCTGTAACATGCTTTTAAAAGATAAGCTTACATAATAGATTTAATAGAGAACACACATAAGCTTCATTTTAATCACTGAAGCAAAATAACTTTTCTTGGAAAGTATAACCACTAAAAGCTACCAACAAGCATAAAACTCTGCTGAATCACAGAAGTGCCTATATAATATTGGAAACCAGTCATTAAAAGAGTCATTTGGCAACACAATAGATTTGTGTTATAAATGCTCTGCCAGTTTAAAAAATGTCCTTTTTATAATAGCATATGCTCTGTTGTTTGCCCAGATACTTTTGTAAACATACTCTGTGCAGTATTGATGGCATGTATAGTGTGCTCACTTTGGAAAGAAGTAGTTTTACTGGAAATTAAATACATTACTTTAACAGTTTTACAAATACTATAAAATCTCAAACTGTTTAAATCTGTCATAACAAATTTTGATAGCAGTTTTTATTTTTTATATGCACTGGAAGTTTTATTATAAATTGATACAAGAAAGGGAATATAACAGCCTAGAATTCTTTTAATATCTGACAAAAATTGAAAGTAAAATGAAATACACAGAAATCATACATTGATAATGAAGAAAAATCTTTGAAGAATTAGAGTTCTAGTTGGTTTTTCAACTAACAAATTTGGCACTTTTTTTTTTTTACTAACATTTGTACTATTATAAGGAGGTCAATAGAGGAGACAGAATACTTCTATTCATGGTCTCTAAGCTGTAGTTCAAGGATAGTACTGCATAAATGGTTTTCCCATTAATCTTTGCAAAACTCATGTATCATGCCTTTCAAGATCTGGGACTTCACAAAAACTGACTCTTCATGCCATTCAGTGGAGATGCTTGCCATCAGTGGCTATTATTTTCTGCACTGATAACAGATTGAAATTAGGATCTTTTACAACCAAAGCAGGTAATTCTCTATTCTGCAAAAATCTGTGGAAGAACCAAGCTCATAGGCACAACAGCTGCCTCTCTTGCCTTCCTCACAATAAGGAAAGTGAGCCTTACATGTGTGTACTTTCCCAAAAGATCAGTATTTACTAACACGTTAATCCTCTGATAGCAAGGAAAACATTGCCAGCTAACTCTAAAGGTGGTACATCTCTGAATTTTTTTCAAATACTTTTTTGTTTTTACCCTTTTTTCTAGAACATAAATAAAAGTCAGGATTTAATTAGGCATTATTCAAATACAAGCCCTACAGCCATGTCAAACTAGTACTTAACCGTTGCAGCTGGTAAGATGAGACGAACAGGCAAACACAGTGGGTGCATAGTGGTTTGCATTCTATACAGAACCACTCTAAATATCTAAATGTATCTAAATATTTTAGAACAGATTATGATAGCAAGAAAAAGATAGTAAGGTTTTAGAGGGCAGAGGCTAGACTACATTCAGTCTCTTAGCATGTAACACAGACCTCATTTTTGCCCACTTACTGCTTCTTACCATTGAAACAAAAGATGGTAGCAAGTACGTGGCTAGAATCAGCCACATATATACTGCATCTAAATAAGCAAAATGGAAGGAAAGAAGAGAAGTCAATATCCAAATAACAGAAATCACAGCACCTTAGCTACAGTTGGTAAAATAGAATTTTAAAAGTTACCAATTCTCTGGAAAGTAAAAACATGAAGTGCTTTAAGACAGAAAGTAGCAAATGTTTTTTCAACATGAACTGAGCAGAGTGGTAAGGCTATTGGATCTGTCAGTAGAACTTTGTTGACTGCATAAGTTCTGCTGAATTTAGGTAAAATGCTTTTGTTTCGGTAGCAGGATTTGTTTGTTTGGTAATACTTTCTACTATATGGTGTTGATCAATGCTTTGTCCTTTCAAAGGTCAGTGGAAGAGTCTGAAAAGAAAGAGGAAGTGACCGCTGATGTGGGAAGATGAACTGAGGAGAGCTTGGTCTGCCCATGGCCTGGACAAGTATATTCTTTGCTGGGTAAAAAACTGACTGGGTGGCTGGGCCCAGGGAGTGGTGGTGAATGGAGTTAAATCCAGTTGCAGGCTGATCACAGGTGGTGTTCCCCAGGGCTTGATCTTAGGGACAGTTCTGTTTAATAACTTCATCAACAACCTGGATGAGGGGATTGAGTGTACCCTCAGTAAGTTTGAAGATGACACTAAGCTGGATGAAAACGTTGGTCTTCTTGGGGGTAGAAAGGCTCCACAGAGGGGCCTGAATAGGCTGGATTGATGGGCCCAGGTCAACTGTGTGACGTTCAACAACGCCAAGTACTGGGTCCTGCACTTGGGTCACAATAACCCCATGCAATGCTACAGGCTTGGGTATGAGTGGCTCAGGAATAGTGTGGCCAGCAGGACCAAGGAAGTGATCCTTCCCCGGTACTTGACACTGGTGAGGCTTCACCTCAAATACTGTGTTCAGTTTTGAGCCCCTCACTACAATAAGGACATTGAGTTCCTGGAGCATGTCCAGAGAAGGGCAATGAAGCTGGTGAGGGGTCTGGAGCACACGTCATAACAGGAGTGGCTGAGGGAATTGGGGTTCTTTAGTTTGGAGGAGACTGAGAGGAGACATTAAGGAGGGGGTGTGGTTAGCAGGTAGGAGAGAGTAGGTTCTCCTTCCCCTCTACTCTGCCCTGGTGAGACCACATTTGGAATATTGCGTTCAGTTCTGGGCCCCTCAGTTCGAGAAGGACAGGGAATTGCTTGAAAGAGTACAGCACAGAGCCAGAAAGATGATTGAGGGAGTGGAACATCTCCCTTATGAGGAGCGGCTGAGGGAGCTGGGACTCTTTAGCTTGGAGGAGGCTGAGGGGTGACCTCATTAATATTTATAAATTTGAAAAGGGCAAGAGTCAGGAGGAAGGAGCCAGGCTCTTCTCTCTGATGTCAAATGATAGGACAAGGGGCAATAGGAGCAAGCTGGAGCATAGGAGGTTCCATGTGAACATGAGGAAAAACTTCTTTACTTGACACCCTTCTACTGTAAGAGTGACAGAGCACCGGAACAGGCTGCCCAGAGAAGTGGTTGAGTCACCACCCCTGAAGGTATTTAAAAGACGGGTAGATGAGGTGCTTAGAGAGATGGTTTACTAATAGAGAGCTTATGGTTGGACTTGATGATCTTAAAGATCTTTTCCAAAGAAAGGATTCTATGATTCTATATGATTCTAAGTCAAAGCTGTTCACTGTGTACACTGGGGTTTGATCCCCTAGGTCATCTGTCAACAGTATCCATTACTGATTCAGCAGTAGATAGTTATATATCACAGTGCCATTTTAGCATTTTGCCTTTCCTTGGTCTCAGGGTTATTGTTGTAACACTTCAGATAAGTCTTTATGTGATAATTTGCTTTTAAAAATGATAGCTATTACAACTCAGAAACATTTATCCTAAAATGTTTCCTCTGTTCACATATTTGTTATATGTAATGTAGCACAGGGTAAAATAATGTTTTTCTAACTATGGATTTATGACCAAAAGTCCTTTCAGTATAATGGAAAGGATGTACATAAATTCCCTTGTGCACTGATGGTATTATATTTCCTACAATGTGTGTGCATTTTATGTCATTTAGTTCTTTGCTTGGCTAGAATCCTCCCAGCCATCTCTTCAGATCTCTAATATCCAGGACATTAAGGTACCATCACATGCACAGGGAGATATTTCTGAAAAACTTTCACATAGTTACAGTTGCTAGGTAAATCACTCCCTTGACATCCATGTATTCAGATATGCTGCTCACTTTCTTTGTCTCAGATCTGACATAGTGACATGATTTTGGTGGTGGGGGTAAGGAGAGATGCATGCAGCCAAAACAACTGCTGAACTGTGGGTATGAAAAAAATAAAGTAAATTTCTTTAAGGCATTTTAAATAAGTTTTAATTATACCTGGAGAGTACTTATTCATACATTGACTGGCAATTCATCAACTGCAAGGGTAAAGAACAGCAGTTATAGGTAAAAAGAATTTTAAGCATAGGTCAGTTCTGGCACTATTTACTTTTTGAGAAATTACACTCTTCAGATTGAACTTGTCTTTAAGTTTTTCACTCTTAATCAATGTTTACATTTGTTTTATACACCTATGTTTATGCATATCTGTATTTAGGCCAGTTTCAGATGATGTAAACAATGCAACAAATTATTTGTCCATGTCCTGAACATGAAAGAGCCAGTTTCAAAACTGAGACATTAACATTAACTTTTGACTATTAGGATTTATGGGATGAATACATAAAGTAGAATAAGGAGCAAAAAAAGACAAAATATTGTTTGAAAAACACATCAGACTTTGAGAGAGGGAAATCTCTTTTTCATAAAGGGTATAACAGATAGAGTTGACCTTTGATATTCTACTACAGTCATCTAGACATTATCCTCAGAGCCCTGGAATTAAACAGGCTTGCAGTAGCACATTGGTTCTAATACCGACTTTCTGTACAAAGGTAAAATCCACCCTTTGTGAATGTTCAATGTTAACTGTACAGCTTTAAAACAGATTTCTTAGCCAATCCTTTTCAAGAAGTACATTAAAGCCTTAGGATTTAGCTTTCAGTAACATGACTGCCATGTAAACAGTAGTGGGAAAAAATATTTTCTGGAACTAATAGATAAAATAATGCTAAAATTCTAGGCCTGGTAATTAAATAAGACTTCGATGAAAACATGACCAGGCAGTTCATATAATGTCTATCTTCTTTCCTCAAAGCCTTTCTAATTTTTACCCTGTGTATTTGATCAACTTCGTCGTTTTCTATAAGCCAAAAATATTAAGTTCAGAAGCAAGAATACATGTTGAGAAACTTGGGATGTTTCATGTGCAGAGCAAAAAATATTATTAGTAAACAATATTCTTTATCCCACTGTGTCACAGACCAATAAACCCCTACAGCAGAAGGCGGCTCAGAGAAGATGGGTGAGCAGGATATGCCCGTGAAACTCAGGGAATAATGCAGGATAGCTGACCACAGCTGTTGCACAGAATCTGACTGTATCTCAACACAGAGGATACCACAGAGTGGCCTTTGTTTTAGATAAACAGCTATCAACAGTCCAGTGGATCAAGTGGTTGAATAACAGTTTCTCCCCAAGCTCATTAAAGGACTGAGAATGGCTCTCTGCGTTACCCAGACCAGCACGGAGGGAGTGAATACATGGCTCAGCCCAATGCAGAGTACAAAAAAAGAGCAATGAGTATGAGCTGGTGTCAACCTACAGTTTCTTTCCCAGCAACTGAGGATGCATAGCATTGTGAAGGTGAGCATATTCTAGAGACTGATATCACGTACTGCAATCACTATTTTTTAAAAAACGTAACTTATATTCATATTGTAATTTCAGTATATTCTGAATATTCTGTATATTCATCAATCTGCTAAATAAAAAATCCCATGTAACATCAAATATTTACAAAAAAGTAAGTTTGATATTAAACATTATAATCACCACACATGGAATAACTAAAAGAATCTGGGTCAGAGAGTATTGAACTCTGACACAGTGATTTTCTGCCTATTAAGCATTTAATTTCTCTCTGTTAGAGTTTCATTTGTAGATCTTTAAATTTTAGTATCATCAGTAATAATGTAACTAGTAATAACATAACTGAGTGTCTTTTATGCATGCACATGCACACATGTACACACACATATGTGTTATATACTTAACTCTATGAATTAATAATACTAGTTAAACATTAGCCATGTACTTTAATATTATTCTTCCTGATCTCTGAAAATGTTTTTAAGGAATCAAAGCACTGCTGCCAGAGTATTTTTTCCCTGCTTTCTCAGTGTCTACATTTATCTTCACAAGCTGACTATCTACACCATAAAATCAGTCAACTTCGATGTTGTCACCTGGATCATTATTTTTCCTCTTTAAGGTTTAATTTCTCTGATAGAAATAGTATCTCAGTCTTGGGATATTAATTTTTTTAGCCTTATGGATTAAATACAATATAACCTTACCAGCCTGAATCTTTTAATACAGGGTTCTTATTGACTGCCAAAAGAAAAGCTTGAACTAAACTGGCGTTAAAAAGAAAAAAAAAGCAACTGAATAAATTAAATGCCTGTTCATTTCAAAGTGGTTTGAAAAGTGCTACTGACTAACTTATATGGGACATAAAATATTTATTGATTTTGCAAATAACTAGAAGTGAAGAAGATTCTCTCGAGTTAACCCTTCAGCATTTTTTGCAACACATGTTATCATATTACAAATAAGAAAGCATTCTGCTGGATGAAAATAGGGAAGAAAAAATATTTGTCCCTAAGGTATCATCTGAAGCTTGTAAATCTTTCTAAGATCTTTAAACATCCAAAAACTCATCAGCAAAAGATGTGTGGCCTTTTTTCTCCCTTCCTCATCTCCCACCCTACCCCTTTCTGAAGCCTTTGGCTTACTGTTACTGAAGGGCAATAAATTCTGGATTTGAATGGTGCTAGGGACAAGGTCCTGACAACCCTCCAAGTGTGCACGAAGGAAAAAGCCCTGGAAAGCTCCCCTGGGACCCTGACCGCCAGCTCTGGGCTGCTGGTCAGCGGAGAGCTGGAGTCAGTAGTGCGTGCTGCTGACCTGCTGCATGGGCAAGCAAAGGGAAGTTGGACTCACAGCTGGGCAGTATCAGGCAACAGGCTCCTGTGAGATGGCTAGGAGGAAAATGTTGGTGGTCATTCACCATAATCACCAGAGTTGCTAGCTGTCTTAGGTATGCCTGTGTACATTGGGAACCAGCCATAAACTTCACAAGTTTGGATTTTTTTCCACCATGTGTGTTACTAATGCATTAGTCAAGTATGCAATGTCCAGCTATATCCTTCATTGAGAAATGATAACTGTGATTTCAGGTAATTTGAGAACAATATGATATTTCTCTAAGATGCAGCAAGTCTGCAAACCAATAAATATTACCACTTGTTCCAATAAGTGATAAAAAGGCAGTCATCACCTTTGTCAAACGAGAATTACAAAGAGGTCTCCAGAGTTTGAAAATCTTATGTTATTATTTATACAGAGGATTGATAATCTTTAAAGTGGTCTTTAATTTAGAAGACAGGACCTCAGAGTAATTAATTCCTTTGCTGAACAATTTCAGGTAGTCTTACTAGCAACCAGCTAGAGAAAGAAATAATAGTGGTATCACAATAGTTGTCCACTTTGTATTTGTGGCTACTTAACAGACTTCATTAGCAGCACAAATAATAGCTTTATGTTGCAGTTCAGTTTGCGTAATAGGAAACAGAAGAGGAAATAGAATGGAATACAAAATAAAGCCATGTCTGCAGAGGCTGCAAATTCTCCATCATTCAAGACTGTTGGGAAGATGTTCTATAGCAGTATCTGTAAGGAATCCTGCAGTCACACCTGACCCTGCTTTACCGTAAGGGAATGAAATACAAGACCTCATTTACACTGTTTCAATAAACAGCTCTCAGGAACTGTAATACAAATTTTACAACAGCAGACCAGAAGCAAAATGAAAAGCTAAAAGCTAGGTTAATTTGAATGACATGCGCCAAGTGGTGAGAGGTAACAGCATTTGACTTTTAAAAAGTAGTGTTACATTAATCCTCCATAATGCTCTTGAATTTGTATAGCACTTTTCATCTCAGAGCACTTTGCACATTATTCAGTGCATGTCTAGAAAGGAGTTTCTTCTGAATTGGGCTGTAGTTAGGATAGAAAAAGCAGCTACACTCAAGTGAAACCCTGTGCTGATGAGCATTTTTGTAAAAATTATCACTATTTTAGAGTTTTCAACATGCACTGTGCATGAAACCAAAAATATCTACCTTACAGACCTGAAATAAATAAACTCTGCTTGTATAGTTATGTTTGGATTCAAGGATATTATTTAGTATTTGTTATTGCTGTAAGAGTCCTCATAACAAGTTGTTTACAGCTGTCTCCGTTTAAGGGTCAGAGAGCGAGTGAGCGAACAGGATTTTCTCTCTATTGCCCGTACCCCTCCTAGGGGGAGGATTAAAAAAAGGGAATAGAGAGAATAAAAAAAAAAATGCTCTGCACAAGGTTGGAAGCTAAGACTGTAGCAAGTTTAATGAAAACAACAGGGGAAAGGAAAAGGGAATTATTAAGGGACAAAGGATAATTATATACAAAACCCGATCCCAGTAGTCCCGAGTGGAAGTGTCCGAGCAGTGCCTCGTGGCCGCTGCGACTGCTGTGACTCGTCACCAGGGACCGCAGTGGTACCGGGAGCGGGTGGTGGTGGATGCTGCCGAGCACGTGGAGCTAGGCCCAACCGTCCGAGATGCGACAGGAAGCAGCCCAGGCAAGCACCGCGAAAACCTCGGTTCTTTATGGACTGTGGCCGGAAAGGGGAGGGAACAGTACTGATCTGTGACCCTCCAGGGTCCTACAGACACCACCTGTCCTTCCCTTTCAGGCTGGTAACCCTTAAACCATAACAAGAGCTATGCTCAGATATAAAAACCATGTTTTTTTCTTTACTTAAACCATACGTAGTTTAAAAAGAAAACCAGAAAACATAAAGCAACAAAGACATCCATGAATGCTCTAAGAATGGGCGATCGTGAGACACCAGCTGTGTACCTCTGTGGAGTATTTCTGTAGCAAAGCTGAGTTTTAAGAAGAGTTTTCACTGTGGATCCCAAATTGGTTTTCCATTAATTTATGAGTTTGCAAAGAGCTTACCACAAACCAGAGAAAAACGTGTCAGTGAAAGCAAGGATACTTCTTAGAAAGAAAACTGTTATACTAGCAGTAAAGCTTCCACATTGCTGAAGTGGAAGAAAGAGTCAACATCCCAGTAATGTGCAAGGAATGCTGGGTAGAATTTGCTGTGAGAAGAGAAGCAGTTAAGTTCAATTGACAGATTTGGCAATACCAGTCCTTATGATTTCTGCTTGAACAATATAATTTGCACTATATAAAAGGGAATTTCTTGAGGTTGGGAAACGAAGATGACAGTACAGAAATCATGAACTGATGAAAATATTCTTAATAAAATAATTTGTTGGCATAAAGAATCAAGTTTGAATTTTAAATACATTTTAAAGTAAGGAACTGGTTCCATTCAAAATCTCGTTCTCAGGGTGCATGGTTTCACTGTAATATTTTCATTAACCTTGGACTTAAGATCCATTTCAAAGAGTTATACTTTTTTTTTTTTCCCTAAGATGTTATGCATCTGATTATTTCTTTAGTCTCTCCTCCTGTAGGATCTACCCTACATATTTTCTCTTTTGGCATAACTTTCAGTTTATGCCCCTCAAGAAATTTCTTACTTTTTGTCCGTAAGATCTCAATCTTGATTTTGTTCTGGACAATATTAAATTCAACTACAGGAAGGAATAACTATTCTTACTGTGGAAAACAGCTTTGCCATTGGCCACGCAGAAAAATAAAAGCATAATATTTGTGAGATACTTTGTTTTCCCAGCTTCCCAAAAATACTCAAATTCTTCCTCTCCCTCCATTCCCACATTTTCCCAGTAGATGTTGAATGCATGTGCAACTGCCTAGTGAAAACGATCTACATCATTTTTTGGGGTTTTGGCAGGGTTTTTAGGGGAAAAGATAATTCCCTGGGTAATGGAGTAAAAAAATGTTTCTTTCACAGTTTACTTATCCTAGATTTACATTTCCAAATCATTACAGAGCTAACTGATGGTTATCCTTACTTTGGTGACAAAAGCTATTGCCCTTATTCCAGCCTTACAGAAAATATTCCTTTTGATTTTCCATTTTTAATTCAATGCCAAATAAATAATTGTTAATGATGTCATGCACTTTCTTTTTCTAAAATAAGCTTGAAATATCAGCTGTCAAGTTACATAATGAATTTGGATTTTAAAAAGAAGTTAGTTACATTTCAAGACAAGTATGTCCATCTATTAAAAAATACCCCTGCAATTAATCTTGTTTAATAAAAGGAAATTAAAAAATAGCAATTTTAGCAGCCGTTTCAGAGGGTATTCTGTTTCATCAAGCTTTCTATTTGACATGTCTGTGAATTTGTTTCAGGCTAAACTGTTTTTCTTACATGTCACAAGTTGTTTAGTTTTTAAAAAAAAAATTTCCCACAAAGACTAGTTCTATCCCTTAATCTGCACCTATACTTTTCATTTTAATAACTCCTTTTTTAAAAAAATGACATATTAATAAACAGCAAGATTTTTTTTCCCCACTTGAGCCTCAGCTAAATTTCCACAGAAGATGCATTTTTTTCTCGTAAATTCAGCTAATTTCTCTGGCAGGTTTTATGTTGGATTTTTTTATTAGTCAACTGGGGTTTTTGCTATTCTTTTTTTGTATTCTGATAAAAACTGTCTCCAAATCACTTAGAAAGCACTTAGAAGACTTCATAAAATTATCTTCAATGTCATGTGATGCTCTGAATTTAGCACTGTCAGTAAGTAATTTTCCTTTGAGTATTTAGTAGTAATAGTACTGGCAAATGTTACTGTTCCACTAATTGTTTGGAACTGTATGTTTGTCTTGTGTTGTATAATATGCATATTCCAGGTGCATCTTGGAAAAGCTGAGAATTTCTTAAGGCAGAGTATTAAAATAGTGCAGGTATAGTGCATAGTCTTTCTTTACCTTGAACAAAAAAAACAGACTGTAGTGACGTCCTTGACATTTATCAGATACTGCTTTTTCACATGTCAAGTTCAAGTGAGTTGGGCATTCTTCAGGGGTGTTTAAAAATGGCAGAACTGTGAACAGATTTTACTACTATGGAGCTCCATCTTCTAGTCACTACTCTCTTTGATTAAAGCTAGGGAGAGTTTTGAGTGATCAAGGGTTGTAGGATCAAGTCTGCAGTGTTAACAAAACATTGAAGAGAGAAGAATTAAAGTACTTGATGACATAAACATTTCTGTGAAAACTCTGCCATCCTTGTGTTCTTGACTGAAAAATATTCTCAATCAGCTATCAGCCTTTTCATAAGCGCACAGAAGCTGGGAAAGGCCAAAGACTGTCCTTGACTTAGACGCTCTCCATTGGAGTCTGGCCACAGTCAAGTCAGAATGTTTCCTTTAGCAGCACACTAGACTTCCCTGGAGTTGGAGGAGCCAAGCCTTACCTCATTCCTATCTTTCAAAACAGTGGGTTAACCAAGAAGGAAAGCCTATGCATGCTTTCTAAAGTCTACAATTTTAAATTTAATCTGGTTAATTATAAGTTAAAGCCAGGCAAACCTCCTGAAGGAATTTTGCCTTGCTGACTACTGATAGCTAATCTGAGTATGAAGATTACAGTCCTAACATGGAGGATCTGAAACTGTGCAAACAGAACAAACAACCTGCATGACTTCCTCATGGGGTACTCTGCAGAAGTGCCAGAGAACAAATATTATGTACTTGCTAGTATTGGAAGACTTTCTCATTTTCTGTTTTTCAGAGTCTGATTTTATTGCATGTCATGATGAATATTTACATACATAACAAAAGGTTAAAAACGGGCATGAGCTAAAAAGTTTCTAAAAGGATGTCAATACAGTCCTTCACCGGTCTCCAGCAATCCACCAAAACTGCCACCCTTACTTTAATGTATATCTGAGGTTTAGGTAAGAGCCAAGGAAGCAAAAATAACTCCTGACAACTCAAGGCGATGTTGGTTAGGTGTGGAAAACTGTTACCAAAGGAAGATAAAGATTCCATTATCTGCACTAAAGATGCCATTATATCCACTAGTATTTTGGTCATGCAGCATAGGTGATTTGCAGTTTGCACAGACCCATGTTTAGTAGGAAACTGAGCCTGTAGTAGGCTACTGGATTGTACTCTCCACAAGACCAGAGCAATCCACAGCCTCATTTTTCCTTTTGAGTAGGAAAAAAAGCAGTATGGTCAGAAGACTGGGATAAAATAAGTGCTGCTACTGCATACATCCTTGTCATAGTTGGGAAAGCTTAACTTACAGAAAACAGCCAAAGTTCTGTTTGTTTTAGTAATGTTCACACTGTTGTAGCTATGCCTTCTAAAATGTTTTACAGTGCTGCAGATCACTTGTATTGAACACACTCGTTTTTGTTTATCTGTACTAATCAACCTCACTCAACATTTAAAGAAGAATAGTTCAGGAATGCTCATAAAAGTACAGCTTTTCTGTTGAGGCAGTTATTGCTGTCTCATAAATTTTCACTTAAGTCGCTGTACTTTCTGAAATGTATTCTCTGCAATGGCCTTGCTACTGCCGCAATACAATCTTGGCTTTAAGTTGATGCATATTTTTTGAAATTGTGCTATTATGTCTCATATTATTGATAAAACACCTTATCCCCCTGTACTCTGCCATGTCTGCACTAATGTAAGCTGGAAAAGACCAGTCTGCTCAGTTTTATTCATTTAGTGGAGAACCATTAAATATTCTCTCTGTGAAGAGCAGGTTCCCCGTGTCATGCATGAAGGCTGAATTTCCTGTCAGGATTTCTAGGTACACTGATCGGCTTTCCTAGCTATATTCTGATCCAGTTATCCAGAATAGTTATGTGAGTTCCTTGTAGGGTAGACAGTTTTTATAATGATATTTTTAATCTGTTTGAAGTCAAAGTCTCGGTATTTTTTTGCATCATTGTGCTTCAGAACATTCTTCATTAGCGTAATCTATTAAGCTGTCAGATTGCCTGGTTTTTGTTTTTCTGTGAATTTCAAGATCTGCTTATTTCATTTTTTCAGCAATGGGGAAGAAAAAAATTAAAACCAACATATTAAATGTAAGTAAATGTATTGCAAATTAAAAAAAAACAAAACAAAACAAAAAATCCAGGGTGTGCTCCTTGGATTGATAGAAATTCTGTCTCTAAATATTTTAAGATTTTATGAAGGTGCAGTAAGATTCCCAGCAATGAAAAAAAAAATCCTGAAGTTAGATTTTCAAGATTTTATGTCTGTCATGTTTTTGCCATGCTAGAAAATTTCTAAAAGTAGTGACACCATTTCAAATATTCATAGAGTAAAATGTTTTACACTTAATTTGTTATATAAGTTTTCAAATTATCAAGCAGAACTTGTACAGTTGCATTTAACATTAGGGCTGGATTACTGTCTGATGAGAAACCCTTTCTTTAATGGAAACCTCAATGGAGCTTCTATGGAAAGCTTGTCTTTACTTCACATGAAACTAATTGTTACAAAGATCTTACCATAGAGTGTGAAGTAATCTGCTTGCAGTACTTTGTCCTTCCATCATAAAAATTTGATGACTATTTGGATCTTTTCACAATTTTCTTACAGAGCTCTATTTCATAAAAAACAGACATTCACTGCTGTGAATTTTTAGAAAGCATGACTTTGACAGTTGTGACAGTTCTGAGAATAACATCTACTGAAGAAGTGTAGCCCTGATTACAAAACAATTACTCCAATAATCCAAGCAAGATGTAAAATTTTATCTATAGATTTAAGTAAGTGGTCATATTGACATCCATTGACCTATTCAGAAGTCTTACATCATGCATGAACTTGGAAGACTTGTTAGACTGTCATTTAAAGAAATCGTTGAAGAGTGTGAGAATTTTCTAGTATATATACAGCAGGGTCTATATCGAGGTTAAGAATTTCTAATATGTTTCTTATTATTTTCTGTCACTGTACTGCTAGAGATTACTTGGTTTTCCTATTGTTGGAAGTGCTAAATAAATGTTAATCTTTCTGTCACATAGACTCTGTTAACCTACCTGATGTGACCCTAGCCATATTCCCCAGTTACTAGTTACAAAAAAATAAAAATAGCAGAAAATTTATTTTTTTTAACGAACAACAAAACAAAAAACCTCCTATTGTTTGGAATGGGCTTTTTCACTGTTGCATTCTTTTGATCAGCAAAATGTCTGAAGCACTTAGGAGAGGTTTGGACATTTTAAGTTTAACAAATATTCTCTTTTTCTCAAACTAAACAATAATCTTTGCTAGGAATAACAAGAAATGAAAACTTCACAAGACAAAAATACTCAAAGTTTAGAAAGCTGACAACACTTGAGCTGTAATATTACATCATTTGAAGGTTCTTTCAGATCATTCTCTAGAAAGGCTATTTTCTACTTACTTAGTCAGCATGTCAGTTTATATGTTTTAATTCATTTAGAAATTGTATGCCTTAGCACAGGAAGGTGCCATTGGAAATTTTTGTTGCCACACTTGTTTCTAGGTGTAGTAAGCCTTATCTGGCTGTCTGGTTAACTAATTAATGACACACACCTTTTGATTCATTTCATGGATACTCACAAGACTTGTCAGTATGACATTACATACCCTGTGAACTGTTTGCTATTTAATCCTAAACTTCTTACATTTTATGTACTTGAGAATGTATGAAGGCATTTAATCAATATGGATTTATGTTGAGCTCAGTAAGTATCCATACTCTAGACAACAGAGGTAAGCTAATTCTTTCTTTTAGGAGCTTATTATTTTAAGCCCATATCCTGTAAAAATATGCATGTATCTTTACCTTTAAAGAAAGACCTTTTAAGAATGACCTTTGAAATAATCCCACTGAGATCAAGAATGGTAGGGAGCCTAGGAAGAAAAGAACTAATCAGATATACATCATTTTTGTTTATACTTAAAATCAACTATGTTAGTTAACCGTGTGTTTGCCATATCTGACTCTTCCTAAGCATGTTTTTTTTTCCTTCAGCACCTGCTGTGAATCAAAATGTAAATAAATTCATGATGATTTCCTGTCACTACACTGGACATTAACTTCAGCGTTTTGTTCAGAGTGTTTAAACACTTCCATGTATTTATCTAAAAATTCCGTGTTCATGGAAATGGGAACTCCTATGACATCAAACTAGGCATTTTTTTGCTTTTAAAATAGCAATTTGATTCTCTGGTAGGCTACTATTTCCCTAATTTTTTCAGAATCCCTTAAATATGGAGTCCCATTAAGGCACAAGGTCCAAAAACATTGGTTTAACTCAGCCACGTTCGTGCAATAGAGTTTTTTTTAACAAGTCTTTCTTTATAATTAATGACAACAGTAGAAAATGGTCCAGATAAGTGGGTGTGAAAAAGGCAGTCTGAGAGGGAGTAGTATTACTGAACCGTATTCTTTTTGTTGCTGGCTGCTAAAAGAGTATATTGCAGAAGAGAAGTATCTTTATTTTTAATGATAGTGAAACTACTGTCAAAACTAGGATAGCAGTCAGCCTTTACATTTTCTATCATCTGAAGAAATTGATAGAGTACAAGAAATATTGAGTGATTTTCGAATCTGTGAGCACTTTGAGATAATACATACCATGTCAGGTAAAAATCTGTTCACTTGACTAGATCCGTAAAGAGAAGTGAGCACCAAGTTGAAAACATAACTTCTCAAGCCCTCTTCTTCCCTGCCATCTAACTTGACTAGACAATCAAGAGCATGTTTCTATTGTACAGCGTGATGCAGATCAAAGATTCTGAAGCAAGTATCAAAAAGCTAGCTCTGAGATTGGAAGCAGTGCTGCTTGATCAGCTTGAACTGGATTGATTTAGCTACTCAATTTCTGGACCAAGGCTTCTTCCTCTATGCAGCTCTGCACTGTGTAAATATATCACCTAGTCTAGGTGATCCTGCTCTGGCAGGGGGGTTGAACTAGATAATCTTTTGAGGTCCCTTCCAACTCCTAACTCCTAATATTCTGTGATATACGTGGATCTGTTTTGGACTGCATTGCAGAAACATACTCAAAGTGTCATCAGAAGAGTTCCTTGAGATGATGCTATGCACATCTATAACTATGTACTCACTACTTGTGTCTTGATGGCACCAAGCAGCTTTTACTTAACTGCTGCCATGCACTTCACAGGCTGGACAGCACTGCCTCTAATGTCCAGCACCATGGTGTTTTACTTGAACACTCCCTGTGAAGTTAGGGAACAGCATCGAAGAAGTCACTACTTCTGGTCTAAGCAGCTTCAGCACCTATGAGATCTGGTTTACGCAACATATAGAGCTCAGCACACAGGAAAGAATTCTATGCAATCTGCATCATTTTCTGTCACTCCACATAAGTCACATATGTTGACCTCCAACATGGGTGGATGTCAAGCCAGTTTTTCATATTTTTAGTTCTCTATAACCAACTAAGATACTGAGATCTTCATTGTATCTCAACCCAGACTTTCACATTGATGTCATGTGTCATTTCAGATTACTTCTTCGATAGCCTGTGTGAAATTTCTTTCTAGTAAGTCTGTAACTTTGTGTTATTCAACCTAATCAATATCTGTTCAGTTAACAGTTCTAATAATGAAGTAAATTAAGTTGCTTTTATCTGAATTATCTCCTGAATAAATTCCAGTAATCTCAATTTACCATATATATCTTCTTCTCTCCTTCTCCATCTTTCTCCTGCTGCAGCCCTGGAAATGCACCCTATCTGTTTTTTTGCTATTATAACATTGCAGTTTACAATAGCACCTAAAGCTGGTTTGTTTGATGGTTGGTTGGTTGGTTTCTCCTTGATGCCAGTGTTTAACATCTAACACTTGGGACTATAGAAGAGGTGGAAGTCAATCATTGCTACTGACACTGTTTAATGTTTGAATGTTTCATCTAATCCAGCAGGAAAAGTATCCACATTAATCTGTGTGCTTAATTACAGTATAAATAGAATTTTAATTACCTTTTTTTTAAATTCTAAGATCATGAGATAACATCAACAAAACCCCATGTAGTGCTATCACTACTGCCCTGCTGCAGTGTTAAAGCAGCCCTAACAGCATTAACTATTGGGCATTTCTCTGGGTAGAAACATTCTGGATTCCCTAGGCATCAGTTAACATTTAAGGATTGCATGATTTCTCTGTCTAGCTTAATCACTGCATCCACACTTCATCTTGCTTGACTTACAGAGTTTTGACTATTAACAGTTCACTTTTATGTTCTCCAAGAAATTTAAGGGAAGACAGTATCATCTTTAGCCCTAACCCAAATGAGATCTCAGACTGTTCAATCAGCAGTCAAAGAGATGAAGAAAACTTACCTTGAATCAGATTTGTTAGTTTTAGTACTCTATTCTCAAATGAATTCTGAATGATTCTGTCAGAGAACTCACTTAAGTAATAAAATTTTTTAAAAATTGTTTACTATTTATTTTTTCAGAAAAGGAAGTTAATGATAAAAGCAGGTGACTACAATTCAATCTGAGATGCCACCTGTTACAAGATTTATATCCTGTCTTGAAGGACAAATTATGTTCTTTTATTGTGTCTAATAAGGAAGTTGCAAATCTCTTGGTACAGTATCCCAGGATTTATTTTATTGTAAATAACTGCTAACATGATTTAACAGAGAAATAAAAAGTTACCTCTGTTCTCTCCTCTACTAAATTATTTTCTTACATCCTAAATAATAATGGACTTCCAAACTAAAAACATTTTCTAAAATTTACTCTTTCCTGTGTGCATCATGAATTACTAACTTTTGGTACTGTGATAAGGCTCAGTTTATTTATCTCACTTATATTAATATACACAATGCAACAGTCATTAATTTAGTACTACTTGAGATGAAATGACATCTTTTCTGTTTCAACAGTATGATTATCTTAAATATTCCAATTTAACTACATTAAATATGTTAATTTAAGTTTCAGCTTTAGTAATCTTTTTATTAACAGCTATACGACACAGCTACTAATATAACAGTAGCATACAGGTTAACCTTTTCTATTTATTTTCTAACTTTATGATAAAAAGAAAACTTTATTTAGAACAGAATAAACTGCCCAGAGCAGAAATGCTTTGTAATTCAATTTACCACCAATCTGCTCTTTGGTAATAACGGTCTGAGCCTTATATAGGGCTTATGTAGAAGTGTGTTGTCAATGTAGTGCATTGAGAAGTCTGTATGCAACTTACTGAAACCTGAACTGAAAATTACAGCCATCAGCTTAACTCACTAAGATGAGAATACACTCTTCCACAAGGCAGAAGAGGTATTTTTGAAACGCAGGCATGCTAGTCTGTGTGTCCTCAACAAAGATGGTAAATTCAAAGGAAAGAAGACTACAATATACTTTCTTCTATAGTCATAAAATAAAAATTCTGTATTTCCATCTATCTTCATTTTAATTTTGACATCCCTCAAAAATATTACTGAGAATTGCAAGAGCAAAAATTGTCTTGGTGACAGCTGTGTATTATATCCCTATAGCAAAGTCTGAACTTCTATAAGAGCCTGCGTGCTCTGAATTGTTGGGTCATAGGAAAACAGAGATAAAAAATAATTATAATCTAAATGTAAGATTAAAATTTTAGAAGAAAAGGACAGAGCAGCATATAAATAGACTGAGAATAGGAAGAACTCATTCCACTTGAAAACAAGCAAGCAACCAAACAAACAAACCAAAACTGTTTCAGTGATGGAAAAATGGAAAGATCTGGAGTGTAACAGATGGCCCTCAAAAGCAGAGTGAAAATTCCCAGTAACAATTTCACCAATAAGATATAGAAAAGGCCACAGGCAGTAGATGACTATGGAAAAGTGACTAAGTTCTGATGGTAAACACTAAAAGTGAGCAGTAGCACAGCAGGAGAAGAAGCCATAGGAGAACTAAGGCATAAATTGTGCCGATTACATCAAATACTCTCTGTTGTGTTATTTATCTGAAAAGAAGACCATGAAGAGTTGTTTAGGTGATGCTAGGGAGTTGAGGTGCAGCATCTCAACTGAGTTTTATTCTTGCAAAGGTATTATTTAGCACACACTATTGACATGTTTTAGTTACCTGTTAAAAGGGTAGCCTAGACCTGTTGAGGAACCATATATATGGGCAGAGCACTTCTATGAGAAGATGAAAACTATTAACACTTTACTAGCTAGCTTACAAATAGTTGCGTATGACTTTTGTATGTTTTAGTTCTGTGTTTCAAGAAATTGTACTGTGTTGAATTCATGTAGTACAGAGAAGGCATCTGAAGGACATAAATTAGTGAAGGTTTTTATTTCTTGCCAGGATTCCAGCTACAAAAGAGAGTACTATTATGTGTTCTGCTCTGGATTATGCTGGAGTAGTTTATTCATGTTCATGAATATGCCAATACCTTCAGTCTATGCTTTGTTTCTGCGATTATCTGATTATTTCAGGGTCTTTTTATGGTTACATTTTTCTTAAGCTTTTCAACTGCAGATATTTAAGGGTAGTTAGGTGCTTAATTGCTGTGGAAGATCTGTGAAATACCATTGTAATAGATATTAAATACAGTCTTTCTCAGTTTGTGATTTTTCAGTGCTGTCTTCTTCTATGGAGAAAGGCGAGCAGTCTGGGTCAGACTGCTAGATATATTTAAATGCAAGACTTCAAGGAAAGACACTGTGTTAACTGAAGATGCAGAAGTTCTGAACCACTCCCTCCTATGATACTCAGGATCAAAAGGAACCGTATCAGCTTTCTTGCTCTTGCTTTTATAAATGCAGCTGTAAAAGTTTGATTTGCTTTTGTTATTTAATGGCTATGCAAGACTTGGGATCATATGAGCCAGGTACATTTTTAAGAAAGAAAAGAACATTTTGGTTTTATATTCTGTCTTTTACACTTGGAAATGGTGCCTTGTCCCTTACTGACATCTGCCTTTGATTATCACTCATCCCAATGCACAGACTACCTGTTGGAATTGTGCATTAATAATACAGCACGTACAGAAAGATGTCACCAGGGTTTTCATGGATAATAAGCTTTTTATCATATCTGTCTGATTTCAAATAAAAACCTGAAAAGATATTAATGATCTTGCTCCTAACCTAGAATAAAGTGAGACATTCATTTGTTGCAAATTGGTACGGCTTCTTTGACTGTTTGGCACTAACCTGATTTACATATAAAAAGAGTCTGGCACAGACTGGCACAGTGATGGTAAATGTATTTCCTGCACTGTTTTGGCTGTTTATACATTCCTAATCGTGTGTTTGGATGACATGAAAAAGAAATTCAGAAATATTGCACACATGACTTGGAGAAGATTTGTTTACCCTGGCTTGCAGATTCCCTTCTTTCCCATGGGTGAACTATAACTCCCACTTAATTTTAACTCCCACTAAAGTCTTTGAGAAGAAGGACAGGATATCTTTCAGAATTTAGCTTTCAAATAATTGGGAGGGTGCTTGCTTGCAAAAGAATAATAACTAGCTAATTCTGAAGAGGTGTGTTCTGTTTTAATTCAAGTACAGCATTGTCTACTCACTGTCTGGGTTTTCGTGGGATAGAATCATAGAATCAGTTTTCTGTTCAGGAAAGCTGCATTTCTGCAAAGACTACAATACTCAGTTTCATAGGAACAAAATTGATAAGACACTTTGTTTTAGTTTTCAGCCACCACTGGTATGTGGTGATCAAGGTCTTTATCAGTTCTGAGTTAAACAGGTGCAGAAGCTGGGGGTACTGAAAGCCAGGACAGTTGACCCCAAGCTGGCCAATGAAATTGTGCTACACCTTAAACATCACACTCACTATAGACTAGGGAGTTTGCTGGGAATGGCCCTCTTTTCTCGATGGCTGCTGTCCCAAGAGGTTCTTGCCCATTGTTCTAATCCTGAAGCCTACTCCCCCGCTTGATGGGACCATCACAACTTGCTACCACTATATTGGCTGAGTATAACTCTATGTACTTTATATTAATACTACTATTAATACTTGGATTTTTAAAAATTATTTTATTAAATCTGCTTTTATTTCAACCCATGGGTCTCCTTTCTTTTTCCCAGTTACCCTCCCTAGACGAGGAGGAGTCATCAGGTGACAGAACAACTGTCTAAACAATGGCACCCACATGCCAAGAAATTTTCAATAGTGTCTTGCTCATCATATATCCATACAGAAGTTTGAAGGCTCTGTATTTTTGTGAAACAGGAAAACACCAAGTGTCTTGTTCCATGCTGTGTTGTGAGGATCTGTGTCTCCGTACCATAAACAAAGTCTATTTTATTAAAGTAACAATGATACTCTGAAGTTGTTACCATTAAAAGAGCTGAATCATGTTCTTCTGAACACTTCCCTGTATTTACAAGGCCTCTTGCAATGCAGCTGACTAATACGACAGTGAATATTTAATAGTAGGAGCAGCAGCCTGGCCAGCCATAAGTGTTGCTGTGAGAATGACTTGGAGGCAGCAAGTGCTTCTCTGGGACTCGAGACTGAGCTGCAGTTAGCAGTGAAGCCATTTTTCTTCTTTGTCTTGAACTTTTGTTTAGCTGCCTTTTTTTTCTTTTTTTTTTGGGGGGGGGGGGTGGTAGGGGAGTGGGGGAAAGTGGCCAAAAAGAATGGTTAGTAATTTTTCAAAAAATTACAACCACAATTTTCACTTCTGGAGGAAGATGTGGGAAAAGACAGAAATACTTGGGAAGGTGAAGCTGAGTCTGCTTGTGTGTTGGTAATGAAAGTGTCATTATTTATTTTGTTTTTTTCAGCTGTGGCAAGGCCATCAGTGGAGGAAAATAACATGAGCTAGAGTGCATGAAAAAATACTATTAACTTGAAATGTGGCAGAATGATCCACAACAGTTGTGGTCTCTAGCCTACAGAGCTTTCTAACTGGTGAAAGAACAGGGATGTGATGAAGAAGGGAAGTCAGCCATTTCTGACCAGAGATGGGCTCTCTCTCCTGCCACTTCTCTCCCCCACTGCCTGTCATGTGGTGACTGGTGCACCAGGTGCTGCTGCCAAACGGATGGGACCTGGTGGCGCCCTCAGGGCCATGACACTCCCAGTCATGTTCTGTGTCATGTATACTTTTAATTAGTATATTTCACTCCTATAGATGGACTTTGTGGATCATCTATGTTGTTTCTGACATTACAGAGGAATAAGGCAAGATTTTTCAAGCAATATAAATGACTTACATACTAATGGCCTATTATTGTTTATAATTTCATCTCCTTTCAGTACAAATTTAGTAATATTTAAATCTCTTCACCTTTGGAAGTAACCTGTATTAGGTCTCCCGTCAGCTTATGGACAGAAATTACTTCTGGGTGCTTCTTTGCAAAGCTCTCCATCAGTGAGTGTGACTAATAATAAGTCACAACCTTAGGGCTGTCTCCAGGTGATGGCATTGTATCATGACTATGAATGCCATGAACTTTTCCTAACAGTTAAACCTACTTTTTTTTAGTGTTTTTGACTTCAGCTACATACTTTTCATCTTATTATCTGATGCATGCAAGTTGTAGATAACACGAGTGAGACTAAACATGAAAAAAAATAACCCAGCAGTGTAGTAGTTGTTTCCTTGTTTTCATTCAAGGTATTTTTCTAAGGCATTTGCTGGAACTAAATCAGAAATTAAAGATTTGATAATGAAATTAACAGATGAAGTTCTGTTCCCTGCAGGCCGCAGGAGAAGACTAGATTAATCTGGATAACAATGAGCACTTTGAGTGTTAAAGGCTGTCAATGAAATTGAAAATTAATTGTACTTATTGTCATGCTAGAAATTAGAAATATTGAGAAGGTTTTGTTACATCTCCAGAATGTCTGGCAATTTACGTTTATAGATCATAGGATATCATTTGTCATGCTCATTGGATGCCAAAACAGATTTTTAGTAGGAATACTGAATTTGTGTTTTGACATTTGTTTTGGAAGAGGGAAAGGGAAGAGGTCACTTGTTTGATTTTATTTATTTGCAGTCACCTAGACAGACTAATTGAACTTGGCTCTGTTGCATGGTAACTTTCACTGCTGTCTCCGTGTGACAAGACCCTGAGTTGGCTTAAGTTTTAGATGAGTCTGAGTAGACTGTTATCCTTAGACCAAAAGCTGTAAAATCAATTTGTATTAAGGAGGATAGAGGAGGATTTCATATGTTTTCATGGACTGATAGATGAATCACATACTCTGAATACTCTTTGACTCTGTACTGTAATTTAGCAACCTGCATTATCTCTATAATAAAATATTTTTGCAGGTGGCATGTTTCGGATCCCAGTGCCTAAAAATCAGGTTCCTAAAACTATCTTTATCTTCAAAAATAAGGCATAGTATTGTTTAAGACTTATTTTTTTTACAGTGTCAGTAAATATTAGTCTTAATTTTTAGTTTCCTACATAAATCACATGTCCTGATACTAGTTTTCACATAACTATTGGATTAAAACTCCAATTTCAATAAAATTAAGGTAAAAATAATAAACTGTCTTTCCCAATCTAGAAAGAAATTACAGAATATCTTTTCACCAAGTACATTTTTAACACTGAGGTAAATTTTCAGGCAATTTTCATTGCCGCTTTCATTATACTTTTGTTTATGTTTTTTTTCCCAAACTCACACATTCAACATTAAAAAAGGAAAAAAAACCACAGAATTCTTTTTTGTCCCATACCATTTTATTATTATGATATAGTGCTTTGGAAAGTTATGTATTTATGACTGTATTCTGTAACCAAAGCATAAGATTATTCCTCCCATGTAGTAGAACCACACTTCTTCTAAGGTCAGCACATAGACTCAGACATAAATACACCAAGATGGTTATGCATATGTATACATTTTCAACAAAGCCTAAACACTGAGCTGAGGAAGGATTTGCTTGTGTTTATGCCTGTGGTAAGAACTACATGGTAAGTGAGTGGGAATTTTTAGAGTCTAGTCCTAGACCCATATTTCCTATACTTTTAAACTTCACCTTGTTGATGTGATCTTCTGGGGTTTCCAGACAGAAATAGAGGAGACAGAAAGCTCATGATTTCATAAAGTAGTATGCAAAGTGATGTACCCTTGTTAGAGAGAAAAGAGAATACTAGGCTTATTTAAACATAGGTATGCTACACTTGCTTAGCTATTCTATGTATGTATGTACTAACTATACCTTTGTGTAGTATGTTACTGTATTTACATAGTTAAACTTACTTAAGACTTCTAGTGAAACACTCCTTCAGAAGCTGATCATTGTTATCAAACATGAAACAACTCACATTTTTGGAGGAGTGAAGGTATTTTTGTGCCTGCTTTGCATGAGGTTCTATGGAACATATGGCTCTTAAGGCAGGAAAAGTCACAGAAGGTGGATTAACAGCTCATATATCTACAAAGACATCAAATGTGCATTTCAATGAATTTATGTTTAGGCAGACAGATGAGGAAATATTCAGTCAAAAATCAGTATGGAACCTATTAATACACAGACAATGTTAAAAATTTATTCAGCTTTCTGTCTGATAGCTCATCAAACACAGGATTTTGGAGTTAACAGCTAAACACTTGTTACTGATTCTGATTAGCATGTTCAAGAACAGTTATTCCTTTCTCATTCTAAATCAGTTCTTGAAAGATTTCATAAGCCTGAAAGGCCATTCTTTGTCTAGTGAAACACATCAATCTTCTACATACTGTTAAGCTTTCTTACATTCTTAAGCTGCAACAGAGTGAAGGTAGCTTGCACCTGCAGATGTGAATATGGACACTTCATTAGATACGCTAATGGTCCCATTTGCCAAGCACATTTCAATATGATTACAATATACTTCCAACAGAATGTGAGATAAATTAGTCATGAGCTGGTATAAAACATAGAGTAGGTTCAAACACAACGCATATAGGAAACTAATTTCTACTGCCTCAGGGTGTGCTTTTCTCTCTTTAAAATGCAAACCTTTCAACCTTAAAGGCACAGTTCCTAGCTGTTTGCCGTTGTACAGAAACTTAGCAGTTGCGGTTCATTAGATGCACCTAATCCTGTACACTTTGCTTAACTTGACCTGTGAGTGAACACTACAGTGGGTATCAGCATCCTAGTGTTTCATCCATCCAAGAAGCAGTCTTGCTGAACTGTGGTCCTCTTGCCTCCTCCATTTCCTTCTGTGGAAAGAAAGGGAATAAGGAGAAAGGTCTCATCTTCATATGGACCTACCCAGGTATCTGAGCCCTCCAGGATACGTACAGACAGAGGTACCCTTTCTCCATTTGTCTTATGAAGCTGCAGTCATCACTTGGAGTGTCCTCTGCAGCTCTCTCATCATAAGACAACCTCTTTTTTGTAGCATAATTTAACACGTCAAGAACATGCAAAACTTCGGCATGCTGTGCCAAAAAATTTGGTATGGTTACTGTATGTCTCTTGCCTGACACTTCCAATATGGAAATAACCATTTAGAAATGTGTTTAGTCCATTGATCAAATGGACTGGTGGACATCATTCTTAATAACTTGCATGGGTTTTGTATCCAGAGGTCCCTGTCAGACTCTCATTTTCTTGGCTGCTGCACAGACATGCCATAGGAGAAAATCTCTCTTAGAATGAGTGTATGTAAAATGGGAAAACACATCATGGGCTGGCAAGAATGAGGTAGCAGTAAAAGCAAGCAAATTACTGTGCCATTACTGAAGTCTCAATTTACTCCACTTAGATGCCGTCAGTCTGCAGCACATGGTGTGCTTGCTGTATGCTATTGCACAGAGAAATAAATAAGCACAAATATCACTCCTATTCATAATGGGCATAAACACAAGATTTTGCAGCCCTTTTCAGAACGATTAAAACTTTAATTTTGGCATAAACACAATAAGAAAATGAGAAGTTTATCTTCTGCAGGGTGGGAGGGTGTTTTTCAGTTTGTTTTTGTTTGGGTTTTTTGTGACATGAAATAGTAAGAATTCTCTTTTGCATTAGATTCAGATATGGCTCTTTAAAATGTTTAAACTGCTGTAAATTAATCTAAAAAATAAAAGCTTTCACACCACTAGGGAAACCCTGCCAGAGGCACCAGATGCTAGACTTGTGCATATTCTTCAAAAGCAATCAGTCTACTTCTGAAAACCACTTCTAAGATCTCCTCTTATGACCAAAATGCTATTTTTTTTCCCCCAGGAGCTCTTTACAAGAAGTTTTTCTTCTTTCAAGTGTATTTTCCTGTTCCTAGAGATGAAAAACACACTATATTGATAATAAATACAGATCTTCTGACTAAGAGTTGTTTAGGCAAGACCAGGCCTGATCACTTCTTAGTCTCTTGTGTGAGTAGTGACTGTGGTTGAAAGTTTGTCATCTCAGACCAGTTACTAATGGGATGGACGAAAAAGCAACAGTATTGTCACCTCTCGAAGTAACTGCCTTAGCGAAGTAAAGTTCTGAATGAAATTAACAGATGGAACTTTCTTCTTCTGAGTGTTTTGATCCCTTAGATCTGCCCTGTACTCCATAAAATATTTGTTATGAGCAACCTTACCAAAGCATTTCAGTTGAAAACATAGTCAAGAGCCAGCTTGCAGTGGTTTTTTGCCTATAAAAACTCTTACATAGAAATACTCTTGTTATTTTGTTTCTGTATAGCTTGTATTTTACATAAAACATCAACATATATGCTTGAGTACTGGACAAAAATACAACAAAGTAAGATTTACAATGCCATCTCACAAACATCTGACTGTTGTAAAACAGTTGTCGGCATTTATTTTAAATCATCAAAAAATAGCTGTAATATAATTAATGCATAATCTTATCTTTGTAAATATGTTAATTATAATAATAATTAATCAGTAATATCTATTGTTAATGATAATTCACCTTAGTCCTAAGGTTAGCTACACCAGATTAGTGATCAAACTGCTTTCTGTGCTAATCAGTCTGAGAAAATGTACTTTTCTTTTTCTCTTCTGTTTATTCTATAAAAATATACATGATTAAAGCACTGCTTTTTTCATTTTTTTTTAATAAAACTCAAAGAGTACACTTTAAGAGAGGTCTTCTAGGAGGCTCCCTTGGATACTTAGCAATCTAATCTTAAGTATAAAGATGTTTTCAAAATCCTGCTAGGATTTGGTATACCTTGGGTTTGATGACATTTAAATTTATTCTACTTTTCCTGGATTAGGAGCATCACTGCCTGTACTTCAAATTTAAGATTAGTTTGGACAAAATATGATTTCTATGAAATAATCTCAAACAATCAATCTTTTTGTTTTCTCAAAAAGCCATCTCAAAATTTTTAGATTTCTCATTTCTTGTCTGACTCAAAAATCCTTTCCCTCATATATTTTCATCTTAAAAAATAAGCATCAGATTTGCTTGTGTATCTCAATTTAGATCTTAAAAGATTCTGGTTTAAATTCTCAGGACAGATACAACATTTTAAAAGCAATATTATATGCTGAATAGTATGAAAACAATAATGGAGATCAAGACATTTTACAACAGAGGTATCCAGTTGCCTTTTGTGTTCTGATAATTAGTTATCTCTTATGTGAAGGAATAAAACCACTCAATATAAGAATGGTTGGAAACCTGTTATGTAATGTACTCTACATTTTAGTAAACAATATTTTCATGTTAGCCAAATAAATGGACACTACTGTTCATCTTTTTGAAACACTGTTGTGTAAGGAATCTCAAAGAAAAAAAACTTAAGTCACTTTGCTCAAAATTTACTGTTCTCTGTCTTTTTCAGTCTTACTTAAAAAAGACATTCACAATTTTATAAGGGTTCTGGCCAGTAGAGAGGGTTATTTTTTAAATCAATAGGTTAAAAAAAAAAGGCTAGGGTTATTATGCAATATCTTGATTTATATACTTGGAACTCAAGAAACATTTGTAAAACACAGCCAAAAGTAAGAACTGATCTTTCTCATAGTTAATTTCATTGTAAGTTTCTTTTTTAAAAGAAAGGCATTTTAAGCTCCTTAATTCAAAAATTACAGATTTTCATTTGTGGAGACACAAAATATTGGAAGAAGAAAATAAATAAAAATTAATTTTCACGATACTTTAAAGGATTCATTCCAAATGTATAACCTTAACACCTTTTCAATTTATTTTTCATTTTCTTTAGAAGTCACAGCATACAAAGACTACAGCAAAATTAATAGTTCACTGCAGCAAGCTGCTAAACAACTTTGTTTACATTCATTTCAGTGAAGTTCAGCATTGTGTAGGCATCACTGTGAGCACTGTGGAGATGTGGAATTAATGTTCAGAAGCTACCCCTATGAGATTTTCCCAGAGTTGAGATGAATTCTTTCTAAGTGTTGCCCATGTGAACTGTGATGCTCTAGTCAATAGGACTATTTTTTGCAAGATTAGTATGTGCACAGCACTTTGAGAGAACTCTATGCTGTTCTAGGTTCTACCTATCAGTAAAATATTAGCTGTGGTTCACCTCCCTTATCCTGTAATATTAATAATTTCATCTAGATAAGCAGCTTGCTATTACTGAAGTCCTAATTAAAGTCCATTGCTATGGTTTTTCTTCTTTTCAACTTTGTACTTATATGTTTGTACATAACTAGGCATATTAGGTTTACTTTCTAAGGTTTCTTAGAAATGTTGTCTATTGCATACAGACATATGTGTGGAGTCTGAAACTGCTGTGAAGGAGCAGCAACAGAACACTTCACGCTGGCATACTATAATGGAGTAAACATAACAAAAACCAAGGAAATAAATTATTTTACTCTTGAACAGACTTGACAGTGAGATTATACAATCTTTCATATTTTTTTCTTCCTTAAATAAAGTAAATAAGGCTACTTGAGTGTCTGTTGTCATGACGTTATTTAAGATTATTTTGGAATATAATTTTTAACATATATTTGTACTTTCAGCTATATAGCTTCTTCTGTCCGTAAGGAACTGGTTTGTGGAACAGTTGGGACATATGGAGAAAATGGTTTGCACACATCAATTGAATTAAAAAGGCTTTGTCAGCTCCACAAAATATGCCTAATGCATGAACTAAAATGTATTTAATTGGTTAATCTTGTAAGTGATCTGAAGTGAAAGAACAATATCAATCTTAAATGGTATTACTAAAATAGATGATCTCTCTATTACTTGATCTGTGAATATTTATAATAAGCAAACCTTTTCAAGCTTGACTCATAGTCATAGCAAATTTATATTGTAACTATTTTAAACATAACCAGAAGTTCTCTATTTTTTTGTAAGAGCAGACCAAATTACTCCATCTCTAATGCCACAGTTTAATTTCTTTTAAAAATATCAAAGAGTAAAATTAATACCTTGAATTATTTTGTTCAATCACTGTATAATTTCAAGGAAAATTGATCACTTCACCTAGCTATGAAAAGAAGAATGTCGTCGTATTAGCATGTCATTTTATGTTAACACTGTCGCCTTGATTCAGATCTACTCCTGTAGTGTCAATCCTGCATTCCTAAGGAAGCTTAATTTAAAAGATTGACCATTAGTTCTGTATTCTGTCACCTTAGAAGTCACACATTTCTGCATACTGCTAACACTCTTCCTGTACCAGTGATAAAAATTAAATTCAGATCACATATATCCAAGTAGGTCTTTAAAAAAAGCCTAGGAACCTGAGTACCTGTTGAAAAACTGTATATTTTTTTTCAACAAGTGCCACAACTGACATATTTTGAAATTTTTATGTACTCATAACTACTGAATAGATTTTGTTATTCATATAAATATCCAAGCTCATTTTAAGCCTCTTCATCACCTGCTATATTTCTTTTATATTTCTCTTTATTTGATTAATTTTTGCCATGGCTTAATTGCACCCCCAGCTTTTGTATTGTGGGAGAACGTGTAGAAGCAGTAATGATATGGAAAATAACACATGGCCATATTCAAGTAAATCTGTATGAGGTAATATTCACCTTTATGTCTGAACTAGCACTACTTCATCCTCCAAGGGAATATTGGTGACTGAAGATAATCGTTTCATACTGAGAGTCCTATGATATGCTACACTTTTTTGTTTCAAGGGCTTCTTTTTATTGTTAATTGATCACTCCTTTCATATAATTTGTGCAAGACAATGCAAAAATGTGATAGCAAACAGCAATATAAAAATCTATGAGTAAATGAAAAAAGCTACCAAAAAGCTATCTGCAACAAAGTAGTTGATTTGGGAAACAAACTTGAAAACAAGAGTCACCTTAAATCAGATTTCTAGGCTCAGTCACATATTCTAGACCTACAGCACAGCAGAAAGATACCAGTAATGTGGGAAACCTGAAATTTGGATCAGTTCCTAAATTTTGTTTCTTGCATGTCTTGGAGGTCAAAGCACTCACTTTTTTAGGTTGGTACCAAACCATTGGAAATCAATGAAAAGACTTAGACATCAATGAAGTTAATTTCTGTAAGAGTATTGTGACATCATTTGGATTGTAGTGAGCTGTCATGCCAGGTAACTCTCATAGTCTCATTATCAGTATTTTGGCTCCATTTCCTCATAGTGCTGCTTTTTTTGTTCACTATTGACATAAGATATGTCTCCCACTGTAAAACTGTAAATCTATTTTTTTTCATTCCTTTGTTAATGCAGTAGACATTCCTACTGTAAAACAAATAAGTAAATAGCATAACCCTGGAGCAAAATCATAAAAGGCCTTGCTCTTCTTTTCAGCCGCGTTGGGTAGTTTGTTTTACAAATGTCTCATGTCACATTTCTGAAAAAAAACAGAGAAGACTAAAGATGTTCGGCACAAATGCAAATTCCATAGTAAAACTATAAGGTTACAATGAAGTTGGTTTATTCACTGGGAATTTCTGAATGTGCATCTTGAGCTCTTTTTTCTGCTTCCTTTACCCGTTGGTTTGCATGACATTGTAGATAGCTCAATGTATATACTCAAACAAATTTCTTCCTTCCAGAAATTGTTTGGTATCTGTTTGCCCTTGTTGCTTATCCCCCCCTGATTTCAGTGATGTCATGAAACATCGTCTGTTGCCATGGCAACGATCAGCGGTGTGTGGCGTGAGCTGCGATGATTACAGGTCTGCACTGCTCCACTGTTTTTCCAGTCAGTTCACAGAGACATCTTTTGTTTCACAGTATATTCCAAGTTGTGTTATTAACATGCTTAACCAATTTTGTGTCTATATAACTGCCTGTCACTGTAGAAAATACATTCCCCAAAGGGCTTTCCATACACCCTTTTTTGTACATGTAGACACACTACTTGAGCTAATATTTACACCTTTGAGCGGCATTATCCTATATGTCTGGAGAAGGGCATATAGGAGGGTTAATTTCTCATGTAAAAAAGCATTTAAGTCAATTCTTCTTCCAAGGTCTAGAGCAAACAGGCAGAAAGAATGAGGCAAGTTGTAAGTAGTTATTAAATGAGGGGCAGAGTGCTGTTCAGGGGGCTTTCCCTTAACAAACACTGCCACAGAAATCCTCCTCTTTCCCCTCCCTCCGTTTTTTTTAAGAAAAAAGCTGAAATTTACAACCCATGCCTATGTTCCAAAATGAGAGAATTTCCTGATGACATCTCTGCCTGAGGAAGAGCTCTGATTCAGCTGTTGGGGACACCCAACTGTGGCTCAGCCTTCCTCACATGGCATGTAGCAAATACTTCTTTCTAAGCTTATTTAGTTACAATTGGCATTTGGAGGGAAGGTGGACAGAAAAGCTCATTCTGCTTAATTTTGGGGTCATCAATGCCTCATACCAAGATGTAGCTGTGAGGTCTCATGCTTAATGTATTAATGTGAAATAAACTCAGCTAGCATTTATCTGCACTTTTGCATTGGGTTAGCAAATTCTTGTCTCATATTGTTCTCAAGTGCCTGCCAACAACAGTAAAAAATACCATAAAGTTTTCTGCTTGCCAAGTATCTAAATCTCCCTCTCCAAACTTTATGACTATGTTATTGCATGTTTTCCAAAAGATTTTTCGAAAGGTAGAGGGAAAAAAGAATACAAATTTTCTATCCATTCCTTGTCCTCCATTAAGTGACATTATGTGAATTTCACTTTTCATCACCAACCCACCCAAAATCCTCATCAAAACTATTAAATAAAACAAGAGAGAAACAAGACAGGTGGGAGGATGTCTTCTGCTATATGGTGCAGAGGTGCAATACCTCTGCACCTAGGCAACACTGTTAGAGAAAGGATCTGTACAAGACTTTGTAGAAATCCTTCCTGTTTTCAGAGACATGGGACTCTCAAATTATGTTTACTAAAGGAAATCATGTGGTGCAACAGAGTTGACAGATATAGCAAAAGAGTTGGTGTACTCCTGGAGTGCATCTTGCAGTTTTAATGCAACGAAAAGGTTGCCAAAGGTGAGAGTTTGCTCAATTGGTACCAAAGTACAGCAAATAGAGACAATGAGATTAATTTAAGGAATTTTTTTCTCATCTGGATTGAAATTTGACCTTGAACTGAAAGCTGCCCATGGATGTTACAGCCTTTGTGCCTAGTGCCTTTCTTTAAAGGAAAGCCATTTTGTTTTTCATTGTGTTTTAATTGAAAAAAAATAGTGTTGTGTGCTCATAATCTTTGGGTAACACTTGGACAGCCCTGAACCATGCTTCATTGTATGTTTTACTCGCATATATAGATTACAACTACCTAGGGGACTTCAAATATTTCAGGGATTTTCTGTATCCCCAAAGAGAGACTCTAAATATATTTGAAAAATATCATTAAATAATAAGTCTAATACTGTATAAATATTCCTAGTATAGTATCTTAAAATACTAACTGAAGAAAACATTTTGCATTCATTTCCTAATTCACCTTTTACTCTAAAAATGAGAGCCTTAAGGACAGAAACCTGCCCTTTTTAAAAAGGAAGTCAGCCAAACAATTCCTTTATATGTTCTTTCCCCTTCAAAAAATCTAGAAAAAGTGGTCATAAATATGTGATGAAAACTGTAGATTAATTTAGCCAGTTTATATTACTGTTTTAAAAATCAGTGACAAAAGGAAGGATGTATTGCTTCTGTGCTGGAATCAAAGATACTATTTGGTAAGCAGTGATCTTTCTTTATCTCGCTGAGAAAACAATTTACCTTGAGATCACTGTGCATTTTAAATTATATAATGGAGTTCATGTGTATATATATACACACACATATATATAATATTGCTGATTTAACCAGAGGTTTTCATTTTGTTCTCCAGTGTTTTGTTCCTTGACAGTACAGGGGTGAAATGCTATTGGAATTAGAAGTTTTAAACAACTTTTTAATGTCCAAAGGTCGTGAACTTTTTAGCACTGGTTTTGTGTTTCTTTGGGAAGGAAAGTGAACTGGGTTGTTTATTTCCACTAAATTGTTATGCTCCTAGACATGGACAAATATGATCTGCTTCTGGACTGTAGGTGAAAGCTGCTTTCTGTCATTTATTTCCATCTTCTCTATCTGTTGCTTTTCTAAGGTTAGAAATAAAAAGGGAATAAAGAACATCCTTACATATCCTATGGCAAACTGCCCTCTTTCTTCTAAATTTCTGTTCTTCCTGAGTCTCAACAGTATATCAAGGTGAATCATGTGCTTGCATATATAGAGACAACAGTATTTGTGCGTGTTAGTCATGAATTCATTTGAGATTTTGACATAAAATTGTAGTCATGTATTTAAGAATGTTGATGCCCTAACGCATCAATACAATACAATGAAATCACAGAACCATCACTGATTACTTCCCTGTCTAAATGTTTGGCATTTAATCAACGAAATGAGACTATCTCAAAACTCAGATACTGATGTAAATTAGCCTGGTTCTTTCCACTGAATACATATTTTTGTGTTGTGCTTCTCCTTGTCATTTACAGCATGTGTCCCGTGGAAGCATAGCAGTTAGTATTAGTCAGTTAGTTAGTTAGTTAGTTAGTTAGTTAGACCTTTGCAGGCCTCACTAGTTGATAAACATTTGTAGCTGATGGTCTGTCAGTCAGCAAAATTTAACTAACAAAGGAGTGGATTATTTGCAAAAGAATGCACTGCTTGGAGCCTTTTGATTGCATAACCTAAAGGTATATAAGCTCTGGAGCCGCCCCGCACAGGCAGAGCTGACGTTGGCAGAGCCTGTTTCTGTTGCTCTGTGCTTTTCTCTCCCACAGCTACAGGAATAAACCGCTTCTCTTCTGACGGCATCTCAGATGCAATTCTGGTTATTTCTGTGACAGCCCCTTGCCACTAAGGAACCAAAAATATCTGTTCAAAATACTAACTGTTTGAGCGTAGGCTGATAGTAAGCCAAACTAGCAGGAAGGGGTGACTTCCAGACACTGGGTAACGTCTCCTTGCTTGCACCACTGATGGGAGGATCAGGTAAATACCTGATGACATTCATGCACTTGCACTGATGCAAACGCTCACAAGAGAGCAGAGAAAGCATTAAGGCTTTTCTTTTTTTTCTTTGTTCTCTTCATATCATTTCAAGTAATTGGTTATCCACTGGGAAAACAACATCAAGGAAATTTTCCATGTGTGTTGTGACTGTGATTAGCTGAAGTTCCAAGTAAGGTGCAAGTTACTGTAGCCTATTAGCATAATTAATATGCAAACAATACTAAGAAAATATTTTGCATTTTAACAGGTCTTTTGTTAAATAAGATAAATTAACCAATTCATATCTTTTGTTAATATTGTGTCTGTCTCAGTAAGGGTTGTGGCAAGACCATTTTGTTGTTTGTATTCTTCCTCGTGGCAGGGAGCAATTTATTATGTAAATATCACAGTGCTCCTACTCCCTACTAAATTCTATTTAAATTTTGCTGAATGTCTGCTGGCCTATGTAGTAACAGGATTGAAGTATCTAAGCATTGTTGCTATATTATGGGTATATACTTGCTGTAGAGGGGGAGATTAGTTGATGGTTTAAAAGATTTTTCTTTCCATGTGCAAGCTAGCAGAATCCACAGGAGAGCAAGACTTGAAATGTTTCATCTGCTCCTCTAATAATGATGCTTTATCTCCTTCAAATAAGGAAAAATGTTTAATGCAAAGGGCTGTCTGCATGAAAAATACTATTATGGGGAACACTTGGGATTTCCTCAGAGACCTGTATACTATAACTGGGTGCCTCAGGTGATGTTAACTTTTTGAATAAAGTTTTGAAATTTCCACCTGAAGAACAAAGGATATAATTTCAGCAGATCTGTATATTTGACTGTTTTTTTAATATTTAATTTGTCAAGTTCATCTTTGTAGCAAAAAAATCTTTGTGTTGATTTTTTTGTTTGTTTACAAAACCTGTCTATCTCTCATATAACTGAGGTAACAAATAGCTGCTAATAAACATTCCCCTCTAATCTTGGTTAAAATGACAGACGTCAAATAATTAAAAATGCTTTTAAATTTCTACTTTCAGATATTTTGCCTTTTACTTTTATTTCTTCGTACTTCATCAAGGTAGTTATCCGCAGTTACAGAAGTAGTATATCCTGAAGACACATAGCAAACATCTCATGCAAAATTGCAATTATGGTGCATCATAAATAAATCTGACTGCAAAAAGCAGGATCTTCTATCAATACTTTGACTTCAGGGTCCCTTTCCCTTTGTTATAAAAATAGAGCCATACTGCACGTTGCACAAATAACTAGATAGCAAGCAGTTCTAGCTGTCTCTTCTTGTTTTGAAATCTGATCAATAATTTTCCTCTCTGCTGTGAAAGCATCAAGAAAAAGAATTTTTTTCTTAATTGTAGTTTCATTCAGCAAGGAACTACTTGTTTTTTATCTGTAGAATGCATGTTCCTATTTGTAATACTTTAAGTGGGTTTTCCACTACCAGATATTAAGCAACCTTAGATCCTAATGCAAACAGAACTTAAGATGTGGGTTAGAAATTAGCCTGTTTTCCTGTGTCTAAGAAAAGAGACAATCAGCTTTTTTGGGGGTAAGGCAGAAACGTGAATCTAAGTAACTATGATATTTCCATGAGCTGAAATTTGAGGGTTTTTTTTCCCATCTCATCATTATCAACAAATACAACAACAGCGACCTCCAAAAAAACAAATAAACAAACCCCACAACCAAACAGACAAACAAAACTAACATATGATTAATTTAAATTTGGTGATTCAGAGTCTTTATTTTTTTTTTAATAGAAAAGAGATAAATACTATGTTTTGGGTTAAACATGCATGAAATAAAATATTTTGTTGAGCTAATCTGGAATGCACTGTGTCAAGTTAGTACAGTATAGATTGAATCTACTGCTTTATCTCAATTCTTTCTACATGGAAGGTATGAACATTCAGATGAGCTCTACGCTCAGGTCCTCATGTTATGTTATTAATATGTGATCTAGCTATGAGGGACAGTTAGGACCTCTGAGTTCTTGAAACCCATGCCAGGACAGAAAAATCAAGTTTTTTAAAAGAATTTTGTGCCAATTCAGAAAACTTTTATTCAGAGAAATTTTGTTTCAATATTGAAAATGTTGGAATGTTTTGTTTATATGAAAAAGATCTTTTTGCGTAACTTTTAGAGGTTTATTAATAAAATACATGTTAAAAGCTTAACTTTTCCTCCCTGATTCTCATCAGAATAACAATTTGCAATTTTGTTGAGTATTACTTATTCAGTTAGACCAATTTGTGATGCAAAAATAAGACAGGATTTATTGTTTTCTTGTCCAAATAGTAAAGTACCTCAGGGAAGGCAAAGCTTCTACTTATCTTAGCAGAAGAGTTGAACTTGGCTGTTATCTTTTTCAGCTCTACACTCTTGTTGCAATATTAAAAATCTTTTAGTGAATATCAGTTTGAACCAAAATTGACAATACATGGTAGAACCAATCCTATTAAAGCACTCACAGCAGAGCAAAACAAAAACTGCTCTAGCTTTATTGACTTAAGGTCTCACATTAAGAAATAGAACAAATCAGTGTAAGAAATACAGCAGATATGGCCAAGAAATGATACAATGGAAGAGTTTTTCTATGTTTGATATGGGACAATCTCTATTTGCTTCTTTTTTAGGAGGGATTATACATTTAAAAATACTTGTAAATTAATTTAAAAAGTGAGTTTAGAAGCCTAGTTGTAACAATTTAGAAGACTAAGAGGAGTAATAGATAATTCCACAACTAAGCAAAAGTAAACAGATACAATTCTGGGCTGTAAAGTTGTCCAGGCATTTATATTCTAGCATTCTGTAAACTCAGAATGATGAAACTACATCAGAACATTTAAAGTGTTTTAGAATTAAATACACAGGATCAAAATTTTAGTTTCAGGAGAAGAAAAAAACTACAATCTTTTAATGTGTTTAAGGACTTATTATAATTACATTTGTAATACACAAACTAAACATGACTTGTGGTATTTGTTACTTTTACTAGGACTTGACAAATGACCACAAAAGTTATCAGAGGTCTGGAACAACTCTCTTATGAAGAAAGGCTGAGAGCTGGGGTTTTTCAACCTGGAGAATAGAAAGCTCTGGGGAGAGTTTATTGTGGCCTTTCAATATATAAAAGGGGCCTATAAGAAAGGTGTAGAGAGACGTTTTACCGGGGCGTGTAGCAACAGAACAAGGGACAATGGTTTTAAACTGAAAGAAGATAGATTTAGACTGGACATAAGGCAGAAATTCTTTACAATGAGGGTAGTGAGACACTGGAACAGATTGTGGATGCCTCACCCCTTGAAGGTCAGGTTGGGCAGGGCTTTGAGCAACCTGATCTTACAGAAGATGACCCTACCTATGGCAGGGGAGTTGGACTAGATGACCTTTAAAGGTCCTTTCCAAACCAAACCATTCTATGATTCTATGATTTTATTTCTTTTTCCAGTGAAGATCGAGAAAAAGAGTCAGAGAAATTCCACTAAATGCAAACTTTCTTGGGCTTCATTTGAACATTCCAGCTGTTATAGATAAAGAATGGACTCATCAAAATCCGCTCACTGGAGTCCATCGAATGATTACTGGAAGACATAGGATTCTTTAGTTTCAACTTTTCAGTTGTTTTGTTGTTTTTTAAAAGGACCCCAATTTAGCCACTTGTACCTCCCATTTTTGCATGCACAGACTTCTACAGAATTGTATTATGCTACACTTTGAGTAAACTGAGTAAACAGAAGTGTTCTGTTTTTTTCTTAAAACATTACATTCTTCAATTTGATTAAGAAAGAAAAGCAAATTAAGAGTGAGTAACTGGTGTCTGAACTAGCTGCATTTCACTCAGTCTAAAGCAGCTGTGAGAGAGAGGAGGTGCTCCAGGCACCTGAGCAGAGATTCCCCTGCAACTCCTGCAGAGACCATGGTGGAGTAGATATTTCTCTGCGGCTTATAGAGAGACCACATCAAAGAAGGTACCACACCGCATCTAGTGGAGGAACCATGCTGGAGCATGTGGATATGTTCTGAAAGAAACTGCAGCCCCTGGAGAGCCCATGCAGCAGCAGACTCCTGGCAGGCACTGAAGCCTGTGGAGAGAAACTCATGCAGAAGCGGGTTTTCGATCAGGAACTGTGGGAGACCTGTGCTGCAGCAGTCCATCCTTGAAGGATGACATCCCATGGAAAGGATCCATACTGGAGAAGTTCATGAGGAAGTGCAGCCTGTGGGAAGGACCCACATTGGAAAAGTTCAAGAAGGACTGTATCCCATGAGAGACCCCCACACTGGAGCCAGGGAACCACCTCAGGGACAAGGAGAAGGGGGTAGAAAAGTCAGGAGTAGAGCTGAGCTTGAGAAGTTGGGTTTAGTGGGAAGGTGTTTTTAGTTTTGCTTTGTTTATCACTACTCTAATCAATTTTTAATTGGCAATAAATTTAACTTCCCCAAGTCCAGCCTGTTTTGCCCATGACAGTAATTGGTGAGTGATCTCTCTGTCCTTAGCTTAATCCTTGAAATTTTCATTTCTTTTCTCTCCTCATCCTGCTGAGAAGGGGGTTGAAAGAGCAGCTTAGTGAGCATCTGGCAGATAGCCAAGGTTGACCCATCACAGATTTACACAAGAGAGGTAAAGAATTATTGCATACCTTAAGTATGTGTCTGGTTTGTATTTTGCATTTGATGTGTTCATATTGGTACTTCCATCTGAAGATCTAGTTATGCTGGAAAAGTGTTTTGTTGCATCTTTTCAGTCTTTTACAAGCCTGCTTTATAATAATGTTTATTTTAGTATTGGTTTGTTGTAGTATTTTCGATATAAAATATAAGAACTTGTGGCTTGTCCTATTAGGAGAGACTATTAATATGGTCGCTCTGAAGACATATGCACAGTATGATAATCATTGACAATCTGTCAGAAGAAAGAATAGCACCTCCTTCTTACTGAAAAAAAGTAGGGGTAAAAAAGGAAAAATTATATTTTTCTATTGTGTGTTATCTTTGCATTACCTCTAAGGCTTTCGAAGTTACTTTGAGAAAACTCAAGCTCTCAGAACTTTAAGAATTCAGACTGATAAAGCTGATTGAGGATTTGTGGAAGAAAAACACAGAAGTCATAAAATTTATTATAAAATGCATACATATTGCAACCACAGGCAATGACTTGTCTTTTGAGATAAGATAGGAATTATTTCTCTCCCTTGATACATAACTTGATTTTTGCATTTTTATCTCTTGATCTGGAAGTAGTAGAAATGTGACATAAAATTGGGCATTCAGGTGATTACTTAGGACCCTACAGTAATATTTCTCGCATGTATTTTTTTAATGTCTCTTGTTAAAACACTACAGTTTCCATCAACTCTACCGAATGTCACCTTCCTACATGGGTGTTGGGGGTCACCAGAAGACACATCTTCTGATCTGTATGATAACTAATCATTCTAGACCACAGGGTTCTTCAGATTCATGAGAAAAACATACTGGGGAGTGGGGCACTTCACAGAATCACAGAATCACAGAATATTTGGAGTTGGAAGGGACCTTGAAAGATCTTCTTGTCCAACCCCCCTGCCAGAGCAGGATCACCTAGACTAGGTTGTAGAGGAACGCGTCCAGGTTGGTTTTGAATGTCTCCAGAGAAGGAGACTCCACAACCTCTCTGGGCAGCCTGTTCCAGTGCTCTGTCACCCTTACAGTAAAAAAGTTTTTTCTCATGTTCACATGTGCTTCAGCTTGCACCCATTGCCCCTTGTCTTGTCACTGGACATCAGAGAGAAGAGCCTGGCTCCTTCCTCCTGGCACTCACCCTTTACAAATTTATAAACATTAATGAAGTCAAACCTCAGTCTCCTCTTCTCCAAGCTGAAGAGACCCAGCTCCCTCAGCCACTCCTCATAAGGGAGATGTTCCACTCCCTCAGTCATCTTTGTGGCTCTGCGCTGGACTCTTTCAAGCAATTCCCAAGGTCGTCTTGCCATATCCCTGCATGACAAATTGATATTAACCAGTAATCTTGAAAATCACCCTTAAATAAAGTTAGCTAAGGTAAAATATAAGTGAAGGTATTAAATTACCATAACCAAAATAAAAATAAAATATAGAAATAGACATTAAGATAAAAATTAGACAAATTTAAAAAATAGCTCATTATTCACTTTAAGCCAAAACTATGTTTAGAATGTCTCTTTCTTGATTTTATTTTCTTTTCACAGATGCCTGTGAAAGGCAGGCTGTGCACCTCAGACAATAGTGTTCATTGCTGAAACATGCTGGTTTTACAAACTATTTCTGGCTTCTTCTCAGGGTCATCCAGAGGTTCTACTCAGATTTGATATTTCATCATCAAAACATACTCCAACCACCAGTAAAACCCTTCGCTATCTTCCTCTACTGACAGAGACAGTTTCATACCATGTTTCTTTCAGCAGCATACTGTTCAACTCCTATAATATTCTCCAGCGAATCATTCCCACATATGTGACACCATCTCCAATTTTTCCTGGCTTTTGATGGTTGAGGCTGGACACAAGTGACATCATTTGCTTTGAAAGATGATACAGCTGGAGTGGTGGAATTTCAAGGGTAAGTTTCAATGTTTGTTGTAGCATGGGAAGCAATGATTCACTACAATTTTGATGCTGTGATTTTATGACATAGCTGCCATTTATGAATCTAGATTAGAGATCAGGAGGGGATTTTTAGCCTAGGTCAGAATGACAGGATGAGCAGAAAGAAATTTCGTTCGTCACTATAGCAAGTATTCTGCTTTTCAGCCCTGTCTAACAGCCTTTACTAAAACTGTCCTCGTCTTTGACCTCTTGTTCCTACATTTGCACTTCCTTCATATTTTTGGAACTGTAAGGACAGATCCAATGTATATCATTTTTGTACTTTTTCTGTTGCAAAAATTGAAACTGCAGCCTAATTTATCAAGTCAAAGGAATGTAGGATATTGATGAGGCTCTTGATCTGTGCTTTTCTCTTCTTGTGGCCAGTACGGTTGTGGATTATGACCTATTGTTTTAAGGTAATAAGAAGCCTTTGGTAGGCTTTTAAGCAGCTGGCTTTCTGTGTGTTCCCATGAACCAAACTTCTCTTCCAGTTCCTGAAGGGGTCTTACAGGAAAGCTGACTTTTTACAAGGGCAGGTAGCTATAGAATGAGAGGCAATGGTTCTAAACTGGAAGAGGGTTGATTTAGAGTAGATACTAGGAAGAAATTCTTTACTGTGAAGGTGATGAGACACTGGCACAGGTTGCCCAGGGAAGCTGTGGATGCCCCCTCCCTGGAACTGTTCAAGGCCAGGTTGGACAGGGCTTTGAGCAACGTACTCTGGTGGGAGGTGTCCCTGCCTGTGACAGGGGGGTTGGACTGGATGGTCTTTAAGGTCCCTTCCAACCCAAACCATTCTATGATTCTATGGTTATTACTTGTAATCGTTCAGAGTGGATTTGACAATCCAGGAATTTCATTACATTTATAAAGCTGAATGAATGTAACTGAGGTTTGAAGGTGGCAGGTGGACAACAGCTGTCATTTACACTAGTAGCTGGTTTGGGTCTGAAGAGCAGGGTATCATTTTTGTCTAGGTTAATATTTGTCTAGGCACTATAGACTGAAGTTTTATATTATGTACAATTCTATCGACTTGAAAGGACGTATTTGTAAATATTGTTTAAGAAGTCTGCTGAGTATGGAGTAAATATCAATAAATGAGGTGAGGAAAAGATTCAGACTGCTTTAATTGTACCATGTATTTGTTTTGGAAAAATGTGACCAGGATATTCGTGCGATAAATTGTTTTATTTTACATATTATATCTTGTAGTTATAAAGGATCATATATTCATAGCTACTAGCTTTTCACTAACAACAAGATTATATGAAAGCCTCTGAACACTGAAGAAGAGCATTAAAAATGGAAGGCAACTGTGCGGTATGACCCTATCAGTATAATATTGCGGTATAATATTGCAACGATAAATATTTACTCATTGCCTCAGGACTATGAAGTATTCTAAGGTATTTCAGCACAAGGGCTTTGCACTTATTTAGTCATTTACATGTGTGCACGTTGGTTTGAACAACAGCAAATTGCAACCATAGCATCCAGCTACTCTTCTATGTTGAATTTATAGCTGCACAACACCTGCAATAAAGCTGGAAAGAAAATGAGACTGAGACAGAGGAAGAGGAATCATATGTGGAAGGGTGTGGTACGAGGAAAGCAGTGGATGCTGATGCAGGGGCATATGGCTAGATAAGTAGACAGGAAGGGAGAACTTACATTTGCTGTCTAAGGAGAGAAGAGGAATTAGTTTGGCCTAGGTTTTGTTAAATAATAAGTCCATCATGTGAATATGTAAGTGTCATTAAGAAACAACATGAAGTATATGCAAAGAAGTGCAGCTGAACTGAACAGACTATTCCAAGACTATTGTTTCTTGATTTTTCTGTTCTATCGTTTGCTACTTTAGACACGCACAAAAATCTATAGAAAAGGAATATGTGTCACTTCTTTCTAGAATGGTAGCGGTGCCAATAACATGCTGAGGAAGTCAAACAGTGAACCAGAACAGGATTCACAGTGTCAGTAGTAGATTTAACACACCTTGCTACAGATCAGAAAAAGGTCATACTGAAGCCTGATGTTAAGGCTGAAGTTTAAGATAGATATCATGACTCCTTCATGAGTTAACGAAAAGAGAAATCCAGCATAGCTGTACACAGTTTTCAAAACAGAATCACATGAAAATGAGGAAACTAGCAGGAGCAGTCAAAAAAGAAAAATATTCAAAAGCAGCATGAAAACCATATTGGAAGCATAGAGCAAAATCATACCACCTGTCAATGAAGACTTGAGAAATAACAAAAACAAATAGCTAAACAGCAATGGAAAGGAAGCTAATATATTAAGAAAGCTTTTTTCCAAAAAATTAATTTGTGTCCAAGAAAATATTATAAACTTCAACAGGCACAGTATAAAAGCACAGCAAGAGGACCACAAAAACCTCTGAAGAACAACTGGGAAAGGTTTAAAAACTGTTAGTACACATTTTTTTATATGCAGCAGACAGAGGAAGCTTTTCAGAGAATCTGCAGAGATAATAGAACACCTGAAATATAGAACATCCTAAGTAGTCAGAGGTTATAACATTGTTTTCTTGTTGTTTGTTTTGTTTGGATTTTTTTTTAATCCATCTTAACTATGGAGGTGTTTGAAGTGAGAAACAGGGACTCTTCTTTTCAGAGTATGCTTCAGAGGCTTTGTTTAAAATTGGCATACTTTGTCTAAAGTATTGGCAGAAAAGGTTATGGATCAAGGAGATGATGAGAGCAATAACAAATCACCAGGAACAGATGGCTTCTGTCCCAGAGTTTTGAGGGAACTCGAGTGTGAAATAGCCAAACTACAAACTGTGGCGTGTAGAAAACTGACTCAGTGTCAGAGGACTGGAAAGTGGTTAAAAGAATGCCAGTTTTTAAAAAAGAGCTCCAGGGGAACTATGAATGAATAAAGACTGGAATTAAGGGACATATAGATAAATACGAGATATCATAAACCTACTGGAGTTCTCTGAAAGGATTTTAATGCATTTAGATAAAGGAGAATCTGACTGGCATTCCTTTGGATTTGCAGAGTGCTTTCATTTGTGTACCTCACCAAAACTTTCTCAAGAAAAATAAGGAAACTACTTTTAAAGGGTAAAGGTTAATGAAAAAATAAGAAACATAAGCCAAGCGTAACCATCCATGTGGTGGAGAACAGTTCACTGCAGAAGCTCCATAGATATTTATACTGGGTTCTTTGGTGCTCAACACATTCATATGCATTGCAGAAAAAGGAAGTGAATACTGAAATGGCAGAAGTTGCAGATTCTGCTAAGTTATTCAGGGCAGTAAAGATGACGTTCAGCTGTGAAAAACTGCAGAAAGTAAATAACTGGGAGCTGAACTGACAGCTGAAAGCAGTGTAGACTGTAAGTTAAGTCAAAATCCCAGCCTGAACTACTTTCCTTCCAAGACTGAAATCCTATCCTGCAGCAGGAAGAATGCAGCATAGGTTAGAAAATTATCTCCCTGATTTTCCATCTCCCAGATTTTCAAATTTCATACTCTATGGTAGAAAAAAAGCAAACATTAAAGGAGGAACAAGCACTTGAACTAAAGCCTGCCTGTGAAAGCACATGGATTATTTTGTCCTTTCCTCCCAGTTCTTCACTCATGACAGTTGCAAGCACAACTCACTTTATTGTGACTGTGTTAGGATCCAACAAAAATCAGTACATTTTTATGATGGACAAAATGCAAGTCTCTGAAAGATTTTTCAGTTTTTCTCTTCCTTGCATTTAAAGTGGAGAGTAAAATGACAGGACTACATTGCTTGCTTTTCTTATACAGAAGCTCTTAATTGCTGTGTGGTGTGGTTAAAAGCAGAGAGAATACACTCTTAAATTACTTTGCTTTACTGACTGGAAACTAAACTTTATGAAAAGACTGCAACAGCAAAATGCCATGGGGGAGAAGGGGACAAGAACTACCATCAGGTATAAAATCACAGTTGGAGCAATATGCATTGACTATGCAATTTCTGAAATAAATTAATTTATGGATAACTTTCCATGCCTATTTTTAAAGCAATACGGAAATTGATGATGTAAAACATTGATACCAAATACACTCCTCAGGGGAAAACATTACACCAACCTGAGTGTTTTATTCTAGCTGCCATGCATTTATTCAAAACCACTACTGTGTCAAATATTCAAGCTAACTTACATTAAAGTATCATGTGCTATGACATGATCGTTTTTCTTCTTAAGTTTAAAATGAAAGAGAGTCCTTAGATACAAGTATACAAGTAAAGAGTTAAAAATACAGTCCTTAGTCAGAAACACTTTCACCTACTTTTTTGTTCTGTGCTATTATTAAGCCTCATGAGCTCCACAGTTAGGTGTCTGCTCTGAAACTGGATGTGATCTTTTTGTCAACTTTTGACAAAAGACAGCATCAATGGAAGTATAAGTCAAAGTAGACCATTATGTGTGTGTGTATGAGGATAAGTGTGTGTGGCTATAGAAAGTATTTAATACATGTGAAGCACATCCTAATTCCCAATTCTGATGGCATTTTATGGGAATTAGTCCATTTAGTATGACAAAATTCAGTGGTTAATATAAGAGAACAGTTTTCAAGACAGTGGACTCTTAGTATGGGTAAATCTTATTTCTTTAAAATTAATTTCTGCCAAATTCTTTGGTAGACTGTTTGATTCAATATGCAGTTTAAAGGCATTTTGTTGTGCAATGAACGTTATTGAATATTCTGACCTTTCATATTTCTCCATCTTCACATTTTTGTAGCTCATTAGTTGTAGATCTCAGAAGACATGGTACTTCAACAGATATATCTGCATTGGTCTAACATGTGGCAGGTGAGTGAAAGTTCATAAGGCTATACATAGAATATGACTGTAATCATGCCAGGAGACCAAGTGACATATACAGTAAGCACATATGCATACAATCATAGGGTCATACATTTTGGGTTAGTCTTGTGGCAAGAGCAGTGGAATTGAAGTTGCAAATGAGATTTAAGGATGAATTAAAATTTGTGCTATAGTTGTAATCATAGCTGTATCAGGCTGTGCTCACATCCCCATTTATTACACCCAGTTATTCATCTGCACAGATGAGGCAATGAACTAATTTGGGACAGTGAACCAACTTCAGACCAAGTGATTGACTGAACTCCTATCCACCTTCATAACTGAAGTGGCGTACTTGAGTAGTTGCTGCAGCACCTCTGATTGCCCTGGAGTTTCCCCTCAGGCAGCTCCTGCTGTACCTAGACCAAATGCTATGTTTCCATGTGTATATTAATGTCCTGAGTGGAGAATCTGGCCATCCCAGAGAGACACATCTCATCCAGACACTTCCAGAGAGTTTCTGATGCAGCAATTACTATTGTATGTAGGTAATAAACTTGTAAATAGTAAGTGAAAATTGCTCTACAAGTACAAACATGGTTATGTAAAAAAGTCTCTGTGCAGTAAAGTAGTTAGGAGGTGTTTTGTACATTGTTTAAGTATATTACTAGCAAAAGATGGTGCATGTGGAGAAGTCTCATGGAATTGTGGGCCAGCTGGATAATGAGTAAGCAGCACAGCAGTTCAGAGAGTCTCACCCAATCCAGCTGAAAGCACCATGAAATTTCTCACATTGTTGTTATTGCAATGTGTTCATGAGCTGGGCTTTTTCCAGTCAGAATAGAGATGTTAAAAATCAATGTCCATGATTAAAGTATTGTTGTTCCTTCCTTAAACAGAAAAGTACTAAGTCTATTACTTCTTTAATGGTAATTGCTTGCATTTTATATTATGAAGTCCTTTTTAAATAGTACCATAACTTCCACAATAACCAAATCTAGGTATCACAGAGTTAAGATGGAAGTTCTGCAACAAATTTAATAAAAGTAGCATTACTGTTACATTTTATTAGTACCCACATTTAACAGTACCTATAGTACCTTTCAATAGAGAAGTATTCCACACTTTCTTTACTGATTTAAGAAAAAAATCCCTTTCGAAGATTTAAATCTGAAAGTGTGTCATAAACTAGCATTATACAGGTAAATGTGCAAGACAATTATAACTGTACAAAGCAGTAAATCAGGCTGTATCACCCAAAGTGATAATCAGTCTAGAAATAATGCTGAACAGAACAAATACAGCTTTTCTTTGATTGATCTTTACTACTTCTGATTAACTCAAAGTTGACTTTTCTTTTATGCCGGTCTGGCACCATGAAACAGAGGTGTAACTGGGCAATGTGCCATATTACTCAGAATTGAAACTCTTATACAAAAGGAAGAGTCAAGTCCAGTAGATGAGGCAAGATGTTGCATTTAGCTTATTTTATGACTATTAAACTAATGCTAACTAAAACTGATCTTGTTGGGAGAGAAGGATGTGATAATGTGAATTCTTTTTTATAAAAAAGAAGTGCTGAAAGTAATGACATAAAGAGGCTTTCTGCTGCTACTTATCCTTTCAAATCCAATTAATGAAGCTATTAGGAGTCAAGTTAAAACAAGTAAAGAGAAGAATCTTCATGCAACATTTAGCAACCTTTTCAGAGGTTGTTGTGAAAAAAAAGATTGCATTAGTTCTAAAGACTGGTTTATGGGAAGAGAAATCCTATCAAGGCCCTGAGTTCATGACACTTAAAAGGCTGGAATTTATTAAGAGGAAATATCTTGTATTCTTGGCCTGGTTTTGCTCTTTCCTAAGCATTAGTACATGCCTACTCTTCCTATTTGTTTTCTCTTGCAGATGAATAGCAGATATGTTTCTAATATATCCTCAGAGCCTCTCCTGAGAATGGCGTTCATAAGATATCATGGGGAGAAAAAAATAGAAGCAGCATTCATAACAACAAACTAGGAGGGGGCAGAGTGGGTGGAACAGGGCAATAGGAGTCACAGAAAGAACTGAAAGCCGAAGGCTCGAAAGTGGAAGAATGAGGATCCCAAAAGATACCATGAAAAACAGACACCCCGCTGATCAGCATCCCTGCTCCCTGAACTCTTTTCAGGGAGCTGGCTGGTGAGCACAGCTGGAATGAAGATTCTGAGATGGGAGAAACGTTGGTCTGGGTAATTTTTTGCATAGCCTGCTGAAGTGTATTATGAGTTTACGTTGTTCAGCACTCTCTGTTATCTGTGTGTATCTCAAAAGAGCTCCCAGTGGGAGAGTACTTACATTGACAAAGTGTCTGTGTTCACAGATTTGGCAGTGGGGCTGCAGGCTGAATGGGTTATGAAGAGAAAGGTGATTTTAGTTGTCCACATCAGAACAGGTTCTTCTTTCTTAGAAAAGAGATTAATGATGTACAGGACTCTGCAGGTAAGGTAAGTTTGAAGATATTTACCTTGTAAACCAGGTGCCCACTATAAGTGGTTGATATGCCACATAACCTTGGGGTTTTTTTGTTATTTGACTTATTCACAGAATAGTAAGTAGATTTTCAGTTACATAGAGAGGTCAGTTCATCTTAACTTACTTCTATGAATGTGTGAAATACCCTACAGTAAAAAAAAGGATGGAGCCAAGTATTCCACTAGTATTAATAAGCCTTACTTTAATTTACACCATTGAGGTCTTTGAGCTTACAGTATCATTAAGTAGCTATAAACTGTCTTTTTTTTAAGATTATACTTTTTTATCTTAAATCACTCAGACAGTAAAGATATTTGTATAGGTTTATTTCACTTGCTGAACACACACGTAATAAGGAAGTTGCTTTGTCACAGATTAGGTGCATTTTTTTTAACATTGCTTTTCTTGGTTTATTGTGTTCCATTATTTTTTTCTACAAGAAGTCTTTATTCAATACCAGAAAGCTTATATAATTGTAAGGGAATATGATAATGAGACACTCAGTGTTGAAAGCATTGCAAGCTTAGCTGCTTTACTGGTAAGGTAGGGATGATTTGTAGTACAAGATCTTCAAACTTGAAACTTAATTTATTTTCTGTAGTCATTCTGTACACTTTCTTCATCTCTGCTTCTTCTGTTGTCAACCACAAGAAAAAAAAAAGCTACTTTCAGTTACACAGTTGCATGCTGTTGCATATAACAGAGGAACAAATGCTACACATATCACATCTAGTTCAGGACCAGGGTCCAGATACTATTCTCCCATTATTCAGATGAAATAGTACATCCAGTTAGCAAGTAGTTGAGCTTGATTTCTGTGGGGCTTTTTCCCACGTTGATTGTGGTGTTCTTTTGACAATTAAATCTGAGGTTGAAGAATCAAAAGGATTACTAAAGAAGTACACTGAAACATATTCTTGCACAATAATAAGTTGTACAGAGTAAAAAATGAACTAACATGTTTATTTAAAAAAAAATCAGACTTAATAACCATACCAAAACATTTTTTTCTGAAAATTTTCAGCAACATTAATTTCAAAATTGTGTTAACACAACCTTGTAGAACTATGCTATTGGCTCAACTTCAATGCATACCTAGCAAGAGTAGGTTGTTTTGGTTGGGTTGCTTTTGGGTCTTTTTGGCAGATTTAGCACTTGTTTATAGAATACTGCAAATTTTTTGAAAGGTGTTCATGATGATGGCAATGAAAGAACTTTGTCATTGACTTCCTGCAACTGGCATTTCATTTAGCGGTAACTTTGGCTTGTTCTTTTTCCCCACTGTAGAGTTATTCCATACAATATTTCCTAATGTATTGGTCTTGCTTGAGTTTCTTCAAGTAATGGGCCTTCCACCATTCTGTCAGTCTGACAGAAATAGCTGTGATAAGCATTTCTTTAATCTCAAAAACTAGCTACTAACATTTAGCATTTGAACTAGTTACTTTGTTCAGGAATTATATAATTTACAATAATTTTTAGTTTTAATTAATGTACAACTATACTTAAAAATGCAATCCTATCTTCTATTCTATTTTTATTAGTCTCTAACTTGAAGGGAACAGCAGATGAGGTACAATCAGATCATTTGAACGAGTTCATAAACAGGGTTGAAACAATTACAGATGAGAGACCTGGGACCTTGATTCTGCACCATTTGAACCACGGAGCATTTGGCTTTGTACCAAGCACCAGATTTATACTGCCAAGATGCAGAATGTAGAACCAGTTGCTGAAAGTATTTAAAATAGAATTCAAAAGTAGAATAAAATGGCACCAAATCTAAACCACTGTGTGCATATGTAGTCAAACTTTGCACCTAAATCAATGTGGAGTTTTAGGGGCTATGATTTCTTATTATTATGTACAGGAAGGGTAAACTTCCCTTCTGTTTATTAGATTTTAATTCATCTTTCATGGTGCTTACAGGTTTCAAACCAGTTATTATGAGTTGAGGTGTCCCACAGTGACCATACATAAACATCAATTCAAATATCACGTGTTGATTTCCAGTTTCTGATTACCATTTTCTACATTTCTCTTATCATTCAATCAGAGTATGTTGCTGAGACATTTCAGTTTAAATGTATGATGTACTTCACTCCTCGGCCATTGCCGCCTTCTTGGTTTTTTTCAATATTACTGTCTTCCCCCAGGCATGTTTCCTTTTCTTTTCTTTCTTCTTACTACTAGTTCCCTTGTTTTATTAATTATAACCATAATTAAAACCTTTCTGACACCTGTTGTATCTTATTTATTTGATAAACCCAGAATGAAAATATAATCCATTTGGCCTCTTGTACAGAGTCTTCCATCTCAGTCCACTGTTCTATATGATTACACTTTGTATTGAACTGTCAACAAGATTTCTGTATTTTCATGGTAAAATGATACAATTGTTTTCACACAAATTGTTTTCAGCCAAACCAATAAAAATTGAATAGTCTGATGCATTGCATTCTTTCAGTACTGTCTTCTGTAATCTGTTGGAGAAATTACTTACCCATCAATTTATTTATAAAAATGTACATTTATTTACTTAATTTTTTTCCCTCTGTCCTGATTCTCTCAGATCACTTATAATTAATTTTATCGCCATGATCATTTTTATAAAAAGGCTTTTAGTCATAATATGTCATAATAAAATTATCAGAAACCAGAATATTTCAGTAGAAGGACACAATAAATTTACCATCTACTATCTACTAAAAGTAATCTTTCTTTTAGTAAGGACTGATGTAGCTGTTACTTTCTCCTCTCATTTAGTCTCCAGTACTGGTATTTGTTCAGATTGGTAGTTTAATAAAACCATACCCCCACCCCTTGTCCTACTTTAATTGTATTATTTTCTGGGAATTTCTTCTATAGTCTGTGGGAAAAAGTAAGGGTTGTTTTGGTTTGGTTTTGGTGCTTTTCACAATGAACATTGAGAAGAAACATTGATGTTTCAGTAAGTAGTTTTGTTTGTCCTTCATCATGTAGTTTGAATTTAAATGCCTTTTTTGTCCTTCAGTTTTATTATGAGAAGTCATTTCATTAGTGGAGTTTTACTGGATTTTCGTAGATAAATATGGGTTCTGAAATCTTAATATAATTCAGTATTCATTTTCATATTTTAAAATAATTTAAAAATCTACATAGGACATTTACTTATTTTTCTATTTTCAAAGGATATATTCACATCCTATCCTTATTGTTTGTTATAATAATGTCAATCAATTGAAAACTCTCTTGTTTTTCCAATATGTTCTTATCTACCTGAAGTAATTTGCAATATGTTTCTGAAAACTGTACTTTCCAGAGTAGTGATATATCCTATGTAATGCTTTGAAACAGACTGAATTGGCTACATAAAAATTTATTCTATGTTTTCTAAATGTTTTTGTTTAAACCACATTTGAATTTCACATATGGAAGATAAAACTGTTAAACAAAAAAGTCTTTTTTATGACAAAAAGATGGAATCTGATACATAATGAAGGAAAGATGCATGCAAGAAATGTACTGTTTATTGAGTCAACATAGCAACAGGGTGGGAATGAGCTTATTTCAATGCCATTTTAATTTAATTGTTTCTTTCAGTGGAATGAAATTCCTGAAATAATGTGATACATCTGTGAAAAAGGCAAATCCAATCCTAAGATGCTCCAGGCAAAACATTTCCAAAAGAAGTAAGGAACTATTAGTGCCATTTTATAAGGTCCCAGTCCAAACTCATCTGGGAAACTGTAAAGTTCTAGTCAGCCATATTGAAGAAAAAAATTACCAAAATGGGAAGACAGACACAGAAGGGCAGCAAGGAACATCAGGGAAAAGGAGAGCCTATACCTGGAGAAGATTCTGGTAGAAGAGTAAAGCTTGTTTGTATGAACAATATAAAGGTTGAAAAGGAGTATTATTACTGTCTTTGAATACAGCATAAGAAAAGCTCTTAGAAAAGAGAGGAGATGTTAAAGCTTATTATCACTTAATATCAGTGTTGGCACAAACACAAATGGGAATGGACTGGTTACAACTAAATTTAGCACAGATATTGCAAGATGCCCAACCATCAGAATAAAAAAAAATTATGAAAACGCTCTCAGATGAGAGAAAAAGGGACAAAAGGGAAAATCTTATTTTAAAAGGGTGTTTAATCAGTGCTATGAAGGGACTTATCTGGATGGATGTGATTGCAGGGTCTTAGTGAGTTGCCTGACTGCTAAATATGCTTGCCTACATCATCACAGCGTCACAGAAAAAAAAAAGAAAATGTTAAAATAACAGTCAGTTTCAATATGATATTTTGAGTGATTCTCCTTGAGCAACTCTGATTTTGAATTATTCTCTTTTACTAACAACTGATGTATTTTGTACTGGTTTTGACTCTGAAGAAGTCTAGGAATACCTTTCACCTGCTTTCAAGGATCATTTTTTTTAACTCTGATTCTAGTTCTACCTTTTAGAATGTGCTAGTTTACCATCACTTATCCCTGCAGGTTTTTGTTCCCTCCTATCCATGTGCTGAGCTAAGGGAAAGAATATAAAATTTCAGAAGATATATTAAATTTCCTCAAGTAGAGACTCATATTTACCATTTTTTAAGAACAATGCTAGCTCAGTTTTAATCTCAAATTCATTGCATAGTGAAATCCAGAAGGTGTATAACCAAGCAGCAGCCAAAGGGCTGGTTCCTGAATAAAAATTATTGCATTTCCTATAGTGATAAGTATCCATTATTTTACACTTAAATGAGGATTACATTTTGGATAGTGTCATTTTGGAATGAATAGCTGCTGGTTTAAATCTGTATACTAAATGCAAACCATATGAGCTTTGAGATGTACTTGCAAGGTTTCCTCTATTGCCAGCAATTTTCTGTTGCATAATCAAATTGTCAGTGAAGTGGCAAGTAAATGAGTAGAAAGGATCCATATGTTTAACAAGCAGTGTTAAGATTTTGATTTTGAACAATTTCCAGTGCACTCTGTTCATCAACTAATAAAAACCACTTTTGGAGGAGAAACACAGATTAATTCACTCAGTTTTGAAGTGAATATCGTAATCCACACAACTATTATCTTCAGAACTGTTTAGAGACTTGCATTAGATAATACACCAAATGTATCTGGTTTAAATTGAGTATCCTAGGCCTTTCATATATACATCACCAGAACAGGAGTATGGGGAGGTCAGCCTTCTGTTGTGTCTTTCTGTTCAGCATGCTGCAAAATACCAAGGAAACAGAGATTCCAGAGGCCAAACATACTGTTGGTATAGATATCAAATATGAAGACAAAATCTTGATATATATATCAGGTACATTTTCAGCTCTTCCACAAATCCCAGTGCCTGAGCTCAGTCAAATATCATAAGAATGTTTTATCCCTGCTTTTGTAAAATAGTTGGGGCATGTTCTGAAAATTCAGGAAAGAGAATACAGATAACTGACTGAAATATGATACCATGAATAGTTACTGCGAAGTGCAAAGGCATGGGATGGTTAAAAGTCCATTTAAAGCTCCCCTACCAAAAGCACACAACATAAATACTTTCAGGAAACAGCATTTTGTCTGGTAGCAATCACTCAATTCTGAGTGGACAGAAGACACAATGAACATATGCCACACAAAAGTAATCAGTTCCTCTTAACTCCACCAGCTACCATTATATCTTTCCAGTACCATTTATATTTCATTAAATTATATCTTAATTCAAAATAATATCTTTAAACTATTAGTTGCTCTCTCTGACCTACTATGCATTTCTGATCCACCAATAGTGTCATATCACTTGAGGGTATTGGCTGAATCATCTGCAGCCTGGACCCTTAGGGTTACCCCTCAATCTGCAGACTTCTGTCAGGTAGAATATTTGTCAGGACAATGGTTTCTCTCCAACCTATCTATCTGTTCATGTGTATAAAGCAGCTTGTCCTGAAACTAGTTCATTAACTTTATGTGCAGCAGTCGCACAGATGAGATAGCGTTGCTTGTGATGAATGGAGGTGTCCAAAACATGGGTGAAAAAATTATATTCATTTTCAGTTTAAGTATTATTCCTATTAATAAGAAAAATCAGATCATCAGATAGATAGTATTGGTTTCTCATATATCACAGCTTAGATTTAAGAATGCAAACAGAACTTACCCCTTTGTAACAATTATCATACACACTAACTGAAGACATGATTGCATGGGTATATGCACATATATTTGTGTGTGTGCATGTATCTCTATATTCATAAAAAATGTTGATATTTTCAAACAGCAATTCTAAAAATAGTACTTAAGTTCCTGATATCTGAATGAATCTTATATCTTTCAAAATTGTGCCACTATATGTTTTTCTTAGCAAGGAACTTGTCATTGAAAGCAGTTGCCAGGGATTCAGTATTTAAAAAAAAAAACTTTCAAGCTAAAATATTTCCACTTAATCAAATGAATTTTTTTTGCCAGATTTTTATGAACAGAAGTATTTGGAATGTTTTGCCAAATATTTTTAATGTGTTTTTTTTTTCATAGAAATTAAGAATTAAATCAGTCTTCAATAGGCAGAGTAGATTTGTTATGTTCAGGGGTAAAGTATAACATGCCAGAATCATTCCTCTGTTACCCCTTTGTGTTCCATGTGACAGTTCTTACAGGTCCTGTTTCCTACCAGATTTCTAATCTGGTATTTCTTCTATCCACATCTTGACATTCAGTGCTGATGGTTCTGCATCTTTCACTCACATCACCCTACCACAGATCACACTTCTATCCATAACACTCCACTTCTCTCTCACAGATTCCCATTATATTAAGCCAGTTCCTTTCCTAGATGCTTCATTCTGCTAATAATCTTTATTTCCCTCTCAAAGACATTATCTTGCTAATCTTTCTTTTGAGAATTCCTTCCTATGTCTCCTGAATTTATGCTCCTGGACAAAAAATAAATTAATTAATTAAGGTTGAAGTTTTTAAATCACAGCACTTCAATGTGTATCTAAATGCATATTTTAAAAGCTATACTTGTTCACTAGACAGATTAAAGAGAGCCATAAATCTGTACATGCCCCTATGAAATCACTTTATTTTTTCCACTTAATGTATCTTCAATATTCGCAATAGCAGTAATGTCCCAAAATAATACTCTACATATATATATCATAGCTTTTCTTTCAGCTGTCAAGTGGGTTGTCTTTTTTTTTTAAGTTTTTCTATATTGTTTTTACTTTTTGGTTTAAAACAGATGAATTAAAATGCTTGTAAGGCTCATGTGTCAGAAATTAAAAGAGAGAGCAATTACAAATACAGTGTAAAGCCACTTCTAAAATCAGATTTTAGGATATTTCATAGTTTATGCTTACTCTGAGGACAGCTGAAATTAACCTACCTCTGAATTAAATTGCAGTTAAATCACTTAAATCTTAACTTTTTCAAAAACCTAATTGTGTCATGCCCACCAAATAATATTTGCTATAGATTTTCTATAATGTTAACTCACTTCTTTAATCAGCATAAAAAAGGTATGAATATAATGTGGGTTTGATCCTGACCTTTTCCTAAGAACGTTTAGAGAGAACACTCTACTCTGTTCACCTACAGACATACAAGAAAGTGAACCTAAATGGTATCAGGGAGCTGTCCAGTCCAGCATGTTGTCTACATCACTGCTTAGGGACTCCACAGCCAATTATTAAGCAATAAACTTTCCTAGGATGAAAGCACTCAACCTTTTTCTTCTGTTAAAAGCATAAGAAAATAATGCTAGAAAATCCTGTGTAATTTCTTGCACTGAGATATATTGCATACATTACTTGCCTACAAAATGGCTATTCAACAATGCCAACTGATATTAAAATTTTCTGGTTTTTTAATGTCATCCTGTATCTCAGATGACAAATGATTCTTAATGTGTGAACTTTTAGAAAGTTGGACTTCATCAAAAGAGAGCAGTTTTCCTTTAAGCTAAATGAAAATGTCACTTCCCTCCTCTCAGCATGGCGGAGAGATTTAATGTAATATGGAAATGAGATCTGGGCCTTAACAAAATTCTGTGTCTACAGGATTCTCAAAAAAAAGCAAAATACGTGGCAAATACCTTGATGACAAGCAGCATGAAAGAGGATATCTTAGAAACAAAATTGCAGCTAACAAAGGTGAAATCTTTACCTAAATTTTAAATCTCAGCCTAAATTTTATATGCAAGTCAGATGCAATAGATTATTTCCTTAAAAAAATAAATACATTGTTAAATGGTATACTAGCAAATTATAAACTTTTTTCCACAATGGATCTTTAAATGAAGTTCCTAAATAATTTCTGTGACTCACTCTTAGGGAAAAAATAACACATACAAAGGTCAATGGTGAAATTCTATTCACTTTAATGAGGTCAGAATTACAAGCTTTTTTATAAGCATCTTCTAATTATTTTTCATTGAGATGATTAATCTCTATTTGCTACTTCCTAGATGGGAGCTCATTTGCCTGATAAGTTGATTTTTTCCTGACAGTATCTTGTATTTTGGAATATTTCTATGAAATGAAGTTGAGGCATAATTGCATATTTTTAATGTATGAAGCAGCACTGTAAGATCTCAAACATCTTAAATTCATTCAATATTAGTATATTTTTTTCTGACAGAAATGCAAAATTTCCTCAGAACTGCTAGTCCTGAAAATTATCTGTATGACCTGTGCTCACTTTAACAAATACATCTTTTTCTGCCTAACTTTCTAATTCTCCAACTTATCTCCAAAAAATTGCACTGTACTGCAGTCTCAGAATAAATCGTATCATAAGAAATTAAAAATAAGCCTCTGCTAACATAATAATCTGGAATTTTAACTGTCTTTTTATTATAGTAGCAAAGAAAATCCTATTTTAGCTACTACTGAATGCAAATATTTTGTACACCTTTCCAATACTTGCTTCATAGTAATTATGCTACAAGAAAATAGAAGTACATCTTGCTGTTTACTGAAAACATTGAGAAGAGACAGCTGGTCAATTAGAGAAAAATGCCATTGATTCTTCAGTATAAAAAGTATTTTATTTTATTTAAGCCAGAATCTCTAACTTGGAATGTGCTAATAAGCCTTTCAAAATGTACAGGAAATACAATAAAGTAATTGGGTGTAAATACTGTTTTATCTAAGACTTTTTTCCTAGGCATGTTCTCTGATATTTTATTTCTCTGGATATTCTCAAGAGAATGTTTCCTCTGATTTTTAGATGTTTTTTTCATTGTCTCCTAGAAAAAGGAAATCTCTTACCCCATTTAGCACTTATATATTCCTTTCTACATAGTGATGAAGTCTTGTCGTGATCAAGATCAGCAATGGTCTATACTTAAAAAATCATGACTGACCCCTAAGCCACATTGTTAAAGATCATGCAAAGACTAAAGTTTTCAAGTGGAACTGAGTTCTTATGTATGTGTACTCAGTGATGGAGAGCCCAGCATTCAGTCCCACCTGATTGGTGACACAGAGTCATCGTAAGGAGTGAGTCGTGGCTTCTGGTTAATATTTTTTCTATAATTTTCTGTGAAATAGTTTATGCAGAAAGTCTGAAAAATGTGGAGGGTATTACATCCCTTTAAACAATTCCTCACTTATTCTGTATACGAAGAGGGAAAATAATGCTAAATCCTATTATTTAAATCACAGAATCATGGAATGGTTTTGGTTGGAAGGGACCTTAAAGATCATCTAGTCCAGCCCTCCTGCCATGGGCAGGGACACCTCCCACTAGACCAGGTTGCCCAAAACCCTGTCCAACCTGACCTTGAACACTTCCAGGGAAGACGCATCCACAACTTCCCTGGGCAACCTGTTCTAGTGTCTCAACACCTTCACGGTAAAGAATTTCTTCCTAATATCTAGTCTAAATCTACCCTCTTCCAGTTTAAAAGCCTTCCCCCACATTCAATTGCTACCTGCCCTTGTAAAAAGTCCCTCCCCAGCTTTCCTGTAGGCCCCCTTCAGGAACTGGAAGACCGCAGTAAGGTCTCTCACAGAATCTCCTCTTCTCCAGGCTGAACACCCCCAAGTCTCTCAGC
>NW_010186253.1:36246-67010 GCF_000695765.1 Mesitornis unicolor | reverse complement strand
TCTGTGATTCTGTGATTCTGTGAAAAGAAATGTAATACCAAAGGGAGAGCTTTATCAAACAAGTGAATTTTAATTTTTACTTACTATTTAATAAAATCATAGTATAAAACCATTTTGAAGTGATGGTGCAGTTTCCTTAGGCTAGTAGTTTTTTTCTAGGCAGATGTTGAGCACATACACAAGAACTGTGATGCATAGCACTATACAAGCAATATACATTCTCTCTGTTCTGTATTAGTTCAAAATATAAGGATTGGAGTCTTCTCCTTTGTAATAAATCTTTATCACTTCAACTGGCAGTTTCTAGAATAGTGTATAATCCCTTGAATTCCTAAGGTAAGGCTTCTGTAAGAGTCTGGCTGAGAAGACAGTGTCCCTAGTGTCCTCCTAGGCTTCCATCTTCAGTTTTATGTTCGCTTCTTGTCTCTGAGGAATGCCTGTGAGAGGAGCATGTGTCAAGATTTCTTTACTGTGGGCAAGGCAGACGGTAGCTGCCTTTCTAGGCTGAGAGGCATAGGCACTTGAAGAGCCGCTTGATATTTCTGCATAGATTATCCAAATGTACACTTAGCCTAGCAGTCTGATATAGCTGTGGTAGGCTAAAATGAAGAGGCTTTTTTTTGTCAAAATATAGCCCCAGATGTGGCAGCTGCTGCAGTGAAAATCTCTTCAGTCCTAAGGTTTAATGCTGACTCTCTAGCCAATGACAAGTCAGATGTCTTGCAGTTGTTCTAAGCGCTAAACTACCTCAAAACCAATACTAGATATTAATCACAGGGTGAATTGCTGTGAAAGATCAGACAGTATGGAACAGAAAATGCAAAAATAATCTCAAGTTAATTGTCTTTTATTTGCAGAGTATTGCCACTTTTTTAGATTAAACTGTTTATCTTGAACCATTCTTTTTTTGGATGTAATCAAAAGATGCTGCCAATTTCTGATCAGATTTATTTGCAGCAAGGTTTTTGTCTTTATTCTTTTGTTTCTGCTTCCTCAACTTCTCTAATCCTGGGATCCCAGTCTGTATCCTAGGTATACTATTTCTATTTTATTCTCCTGGAACTGCCCTTTAAAAAGAACATTTCTTTTCTAAAAACAGTATTGGAAATATTCTGAAAAATTATGAAAAAAAACAACAAACCAAACGCATCCAAAAATACTCCCCCCAAAATGCAACCAAATTAAAAAACCAAACCAACAAACCCACATACACCAAAAAAACCAACCAAAACAAAAACCAAACCAAAACAAAATAATACAAAACCAAAACAAACACAAAACCAAACCAACAAACCCACATCCCAAAAACTTGTGGTAGAGAATGAATAAAACAGTGTCAGGGAAGACAGAAATGCATTTTACAGTTCTGTGCTCCCAGTTGTGATCAACGTATTGCTTATCAGTGTTTCACAAGCAGCTGGTTTCAAAGGCTTATACTTACTAGACCTACAGAAGAATATGAGTGGTAGCTGATGCAGGGTTTGTAGCAAACTTTTCTGGAGTTTATTCATAACAGAAATGTCAGTGGAGTTATTTGAGGTGACCAAAAGCCCTTCATTGTGCTTTCCAGCTAAAAGCTTAAGCTGATGTCCTAGAAGAGAAGTTCAAGTCTGCTTACGATCAAGGCTATTTAAAATTTAAGAACTTGACTTGTGAAGAAGAGTCCTAGCTAAAAAAAAACCAAAACCCTCTGATGCTAATGATTGTTTGTTTAAGACATTTTACCAAGCTTTTTAAATGGTGGTTTCTGCTTCTCTAGTGGGATGTAGGTTTCTTTGAAAAGATTTATCTGCCTCATTTACTTTCCAAAACAGAAATACAGAATTTGATCCTCTTTCTGTGAATCTGGGAACTGCTGCCACCAACAGTAGGACAGGAAACTGGAGGCAAAGCATGCAGCTGGAAGGTGTTGCCATCCCTGCTGCTGTGATACAGCAGTTGTCTTTCTGAGACAGTGGCACCAAGCAAATTACATCTGTGAATCCATGTCACTGGAAAAGAGCACCACTGGATGGCTGAAGCACTGAACTGCCAAAGTGCTAACTACTGAAAGAAAAGCATGCATTTATGATGGGAATGTCGTGCTATAAACCTTTTATGGGTATTTCCTTTGTGCTATCTGCCACTGACAGCTGTCCAAGAGAAGCAGTTGTGGTACAAGTTTCCTAAACTTCAACACATGGTTAAAACAGATGAATATATGGCATAACACAAGCACTCTCTCCAATACAATGTAGGGTAATGTCTGTAGTGAAAGTGTTTTCAAAGGTGTGTCCAATTTTTGAGTGGCTTCTCCAGTTTTAGTGCTATAAAGGATACTTTACTTGTAACACAGCAGTTCTGCATCAGGAAGTCCAGCATTACAAAAATATTTTGCCTCGGAAGAGTGAACTTAAAACAGAAACCAGTATTCACTGTGTGGTTTAGACAGGGAAGCTATTATAAAAGCTGCTATGAGCACAACTGATGTGCATTAGCTGTTAGTCTGTGTGCTCATGGCTAGTGAGGAATGCACAGTGGTTTTTGGGAAGAGGGAGGAGGTACTCAACTCGGGCAGAAGTAAGCAATGGAGAAAAGCTATGTCTGCTCCAGGTCTGCAGGGAAATAATACTTTCACTAATCTGGCTACTGTTTTTCAAAATGTTTTAATATGCTTAGGCACAATTGCCATTATCATTCTAAAAAGACAGTAATAGTAATTGATTGCAATGCTTAGAATTTCTAGAAGTTGAGAGGCTTCATGCTGTAATGTCAGTAAATCTCTAAATTGGGAAGCCGCAGTCCAGGTATGTAACTACAGCAGATAGAACCAGCTCTGGAGAATGCTGATGTAACACTGAGAATTGCTGCTTTTCTTTCTATTTTCTTCTCCTTACTGCAATCTTAATGTCTACAGGGTGGGAATAAGTGCAGCCAGTAAAATAAACTAATTTTCTTATGGCTAATAGGTTGATTAGCAATTCGTACTTGCTTTATGGATTTGCAGTATTCTGTAAATGAAGCAATGGCCTTTATTGCACTAATGGAATATTTGAATCTCTGAAGTTCCTACAGGTCTTCGATCGTTTGATCCTTTTGCATATGATCAGAAGTAAATAGGAAACACAACAGTTATTGTAGCAAGCCTTGTGTTTTTAAAGCTGTGTTTTGAAGAAGTTGCCTTTGTGATGTTCATTCTGTGATCTTTGGAATTTGTCAGAGATTCCAATTTTATAAATATTCACAATGTCCGTAAGTTTAAACCTAATATTCCATGCATGTATTGCAGTGCCCTGGAGATGAAATCCTTTCCTGGTTAGATGCTTTCTTTTCTCCATGCCCATGTGCTATTTTGCGTAAGTGGCAAAGATCTAACTCTAAAGCCATAACTGCTGCTTGGATGTAATATTTGTGGCCAGGAAGTAGGAAAAAGTTTATTGCAAAACCAAACCATTTCCTTTTTATAGTATTTTGGAACTGATTGTCAAAAATTTAAATAGGGTTGGGGCTGATGCCTCTGCCCAAGAAAAGGCTAGAGGGAGAGTTTTCCATTGTTAACAATGCACATATTAAATTGAAGGAAAACATTTACGCACTTTAGTTTCACTTTCTTTGGAACTGGTTGAGTCTGTAGTATTTTTCCCATTAAATCTCAGCAGTAGGAGGGTACCATTAAAGCTTACTTGCCAGGAGTTCTTAGGGACTTAATTGCCAAACTAGGCAAATGAGCCCAGAAATGCAAGTGAAATGGATACTACCAGTGAAAAGAAAAACCTGGAGAATGTATTTGAGACGTCAATATATGGATCGGGTTACAGATGTACCTCAAATGCTTAATACTCTAATAATCAATTTCTGTATTGTTACAGATCTTTTTTCAATTTCTTAAACTGCAGTAAGGCAAAATTGATGGGGTTTGGTTTTAATTTTTTCCCCTCTTCTACTTTTTTTTAACAACTTTTGAAATAGGAATCTGAAGCAGGTGAATAGAAAGACAATAACTTTTCTTAAATTCCGTGGATCTCTCTTGCTCTTTACTTCCCTACAGGCAGATTAACTGCAAATTTTTCTGAGTAACTTTTATTTCCCTGCTACATCTGAAGAACCTAGTAGTTGCGTCTGTTCTCTTAGTAGACACAATGATATCCTACTTTCCAGTCTGGCTGTTGCTGTGGGATGTTTTACCAGTTTTCCTGAAGACTGGTAAAATCTGCCCTTTTCCTGGTGAGCTCTCATCATTTCTGTGAGGAAAAGCAAGAACTTAGTACTGTGGTGTACTGCTTGAAGGTGGCTCCCTGGTTAAGAAAGCTGCTTTCCACGTGGTTCAGATGCCTCCCATCTGAACACTGCTAAATTCACTTGCAGGAACTGGGTAAGTGGTGGTAACCTGCTGTAAAAATAATATATTCATCACCACCATCTACTGCTGCTGAGGGGAGAGGCCTGGAAGGTGGCACTTTTTACACCCTGACTTAAACTGTTCTTGTATTCCAAAAGGTATGCTGATTCTCTTCAGCAAGCTTTTAAGGAAAGTAAGGCAATTTATTTGTATATTTGCATAGAGGCCTGATTTTTCTGCTGGAAGGAAAGCAGTCAGTGTTATTACTGAAAACAGTTTTATCCATTGGTTTTACATGGCATAATCTGAAAGTGCTGAAAGCCTCAGTTCTAAGGGAAAAGCTTTAATCTTTCCTGGAAGGAAGCATTCGGAGTGCTTGGGATGTTTCTTCAATGTAGTGCTTCTCTAGTGAAAACCAAGTAATTTGTTGTGCACGTGGTTCAGGATTAGCTTTGCCAGCTGAACTACAACATATGTGTCTCTTCTGGGCTCTGTTTTTATTTACACTGAAGTATCTCTTGACCGGGCAGAAGTATTTCCACATGATACTTATGAAATTAAAATCTGGGGGAAGGAAGTTGTGTTTTTTTTCTGGTTTTATGTCAGAAGGGATATCTAGATGGGGATCATAACCTGCTATTTTTAGACAGGCAAGGCTTAATAGTAAATGTCTGTCTTGTGTTATTTTTTTTTCCTATCACATATCTTGCTTTCAACAGAAATCATTATTTTAGTGTCATCCTTATGGCAGAAACATTGGGTTGTTTGGGGTTTCTTTTTCTTCTTCCTGACTTCCAAATACAGTAAGGACCTCATTGCTGTACACAGTGTCTGACATTATTAGTAACACCATTATAAAATTGTTTTTCTTGGATTTAGTTTTCAATCTGCAGGAACAAAGCCTGCTTCTGTATGAGCTGAGTTAACTAAAGCATATGTCTTACTGGTGAAGATGAAACCATAGCCTTGCCTTTTTCAAGATGTGCTAAGGAAATAGGTGTGTTTCCAATAATGAACTTTATGCTTTTCTGAATCTTGTATAAGCTGGAGAAATAAGGGCTATGATGTAATACAGATTGAGTATTGGTATTTTTGTTATAACTGTCAGTACTGTCTTTTTAAATCTATACTTTTTCAGTTTGCCTTTCCTGACCAGTGGTCTGGCTTTCCCTTCTGCTGCTCTTTGTTACTTCAACATTGGTAGCAATCATATTAAATAATGTATTGATTTCTTCTGGAGCACCTGGCTAACAAAGACTTGAGGCGTAAATAGTAACGTTTTTATCTTTAAGTTCTACTAGTGTGATGAGTTTTCTTTCAGGGGATGAGAAGCTTAGATAAAGAGTTTAAAGGGTTTTATTGTGGTCAGGTTTAAAGTTTATATACTATGCCAGTTTAAATGGAAAGCTAAAACGTATTTTCATCTTGACCTTTAAAGGAAGATCTAGAATAAATGTGTGTTTCTCTTTGTATCCATTTCAGCAGTTTGTGAGAAAATAAATATAGTCCCATTGTAATTCCTGGGAGCTTTCTCTACTTTTAGGAAAGAAATTCAATGAAGACAATAAAAAGATGTTTGGGAGTATAATCTTAGGCCATATCACAGTTCTTTATATAAGGAAGCAGAACTGTTCTTTAAGTGTTAGACAACTTTGCCAGTGTTTCAAACATAACATTTCTTCATGTAGTGTAGTAGCAGAGTCAGGACACAGCAAAGCCTTTGTGTGTCTATAAACACTAAAAAAATAGGTTGGTTTTGTTTTTCCTTCCCCTTCGTGCCAGTATGTAACAGGCCTTCTCTCACTGTTTGTGCATTTGCATAGTTCCTCTCACATACGAAGAATCTCAAAACATAATTTTACATATTACTTTTTATGTACAGCAGTTGTTGTTTACATCTGCAATTATTTGTTTTTCTCTTTCCTAATTGCTTGCTCTATGAAACAGTTCCCTTTACCTGAATTGGAGTTGGAATGTGTCTTGTAGAAGAAAAAAAATAAAATTGTTTGCTAAAGTTAGAAGCCTTTCCTTCTTCCCCTGGAAAGAGTTGTTCTGATCAATCTGGACATGCCAGAGAATAGCCAGTCCTAAACTGTGAATCCTCCTGGAAAATACTTGATCATCTCTAACAAGCTCCACAGGAGCTTTTTGTCTTTAAAATGTACATTAATGTTCAGTTTGAAGTACAAATTTGGGAAATGTTAGCTTCCTACGTGCTGAGTTGCTCTTCATGCATCCAGCCTTACCAAACTTACTATTTCTGCTACTTAAGAATAACTTGTGCCTATGCTTCCTACGTGAAATCTTCTCCATAAGCTGGAAGGCTCACTGCTGTGTTCTTTTCCACATACAGGCTCGTGTTATGTATGATTTTGCTGCTGAGCCTGGAAACAACGAGCTGACCGTCAGCGAAGGGGAGATCATCGTCATTACCAACCCGGTAAGAAAACCAAGATGGAATCAAGGCCTCAGTGCACTTTCTTGGCCTACTTCTAGCAGGTGGAAGGAAAAAGGTGCTAGGTGGCACGTGAAAGCCTTGGCTACCCTGAAGAAATAGCAAATTAACTAAATACAAAGATTTTTCTAATAGTTTTGTGTAAACAAATGCAGCGAGCAGTTTTGGAGGACAGGGGCCCTCTCAGATTGTGCCTGCACACTTAGGAATTTGCTGAGCTTTGTTCCCTTGAGTTCCCACACAGCTTGAGTGCCAAGGCAGAGGAAGGAGCTAAAGATGGTGATACCCTTTACATTTGAATGTGTTGTCTTTTTGTTGTGTGCCTAATGTTCCACATTTTTCTTGTATGAAATCTTTCAGGTGCTTGCCACTTGCACGTAAATCTGATGTGCCAGCACCCTTCTTGGTTTTGAGTTTCGTTATCAGTGACTTCAGCATTCCAAATTTGGTCAAAGAACTGATGACAAAATTTGTTGCTAAGTTTGTATGTCCTTTCATAATTAAAGCAATATGGACAAGGTACAGGGAAGGAGTGGTGGAAGTAGTATGGTAGTACTATCAGAGATTTCTTAAATTAATATACCTTTTGAACACTGACAATTGATTTGCTTGTGCAATTTGAATTTGAGTGCACTTTATTGTCCTGTTGTAATTCTTACCCTTTATAACAAGGGAAGTGTTAGTTGATTCTGCTTTTGATTTTTGTGTAGTAATATAGCATAGTGAATAGATTTTCCTTTTAAAATACAAAACCAAAAACTGCCTGATCTTGCTGACAGGTTGTATACAATCAAATAAATAAGAAACAAGGGTTCTGTAGAATGAAATAATTCTTTGAAGAGCCTAGTCATGTATAATCCTGTTTAATTTTTAGTTGCACTGAGTTTAAATATTTGAAGTATATACTTAATAGAACCAGCACCCTCTTGGATAGGATGTGATGCTGTGGCAGAGGTAACATTTAAAGTGAGTTCAGGGGTTTAATGCCATTTCATAACAGTAGAACTAAATAAATAGTTTACCACTGTTAAGCTTCTTCTTGCTGGAAGAGGCATCTGTATTTTAAGGCAATGTACTTAAAAGCAAGTAAAACTTTATTTTATGCTGTGCATTATTAAACCATGGGATAAATTGCCATAAAGGCTCTTGATCTTTTTGATATGATAAGTTTAGACAGTAATAGCACACTCATGGATGTCTGTTGGTAATTGCCCCTAAGTGCTGCAGTGCAAATGTGACTTCTGGCTTAAGATGCCATTGCTCTTGTAGTTTAACCAAGCTAGTTGAATTTAGTTTGAACAACTAGATATCTGGTTGTTTCTGCATTCTTGAGTGTAAGCTTTTGGCTATACTAGAAAAAGCAAATGGAAGTTTGTTATTTCAATAATTGATTGATCTTTACTGTTTAAAGTCTTGAACACATAAGCAGACTTCTCCTTACTATATGCAGGACTACATAAAATTTCCAAGAGAAAGAACAAAATTGTGAATAAATAAATACATCAATTGAAAAGCAAATTAAGAAAACCTGAAATTTAATAATTGCTGTCTAGCATGTGTTGGTTCCAATTTTCAGCTCTGAGTTAGCTTAATGTGTAACTAGGCATTCAAGGAACAGCTAGGTTTAAACCAGTACTGGCTTATTCCAGATAATACTGTCCTGGAATTGACTTTTCTTAACTGCAAAGGTCTGCAAAGGTTTCGTAATGTATGTAGAATGTTTTTTTTAAAAAGCAACCAATAACAGGATACCCCACTGAGATCAGAGCTGACTGTCTTAGTTCTTTCCAAACTAATAGCACAAGACCTGTCTCGGAAATTAAATGTAAACTAGAAAGAATATCTCCAAATCTTGCATGGCATGTCCCTCTCTTAATGTTGAGATTGTCCTTAATATTCTTGTGGGTTATAGCTCCCACTCATCACACACCTCTACATCTTCAATAAGCGAAGCAGAAAGTTTACAGGTATTACCAATAGCTTGATTTCTTGAGCCTTAATCTGTTGATTAAAATTAATGCTTTGAAATTGGCATACTAGTAGCTGTGTTTTGTCGCAGTCTGTGTCCAGACAATTGACTGTGGTTTCTTAAATGATCAAAAGTGCTGAAAAATCAACCTTTCCCACTCATGCTTGTTAAATCCAAAGTCCACAACAGCTGTGTGAAGCAAGTGTAGTCTGTGTTCTGTTTAAATGAGTATATGCTGCTTCAGCAGATCTAAGCAAGTTTGTTCGTGGTCATACAGTCATAACTGTATTTCAAACATTGCATTTGACAGCAGGACTTCCCTTCTGAGCTGTTTAAAGCGTGCTGTGTGCTCCATCTGACAAAACTACTTCTATATTATTATTATTGCTTTTAGGATGTTGGTGGAGGCTGGTTAGAAGGAAAAAACAGTCAAGGAGAGAGAGGACTTGTTCCAACAGATTATGTTGAGGTAAGTGACTATTACACTGCTCTGCACTAAGAAAGCAGAACTACTCCAAAGGCCATCCTCTGGTTCACTGATCAGTCTGTAATGCCTAAGCACTTCCAGTGTTAGAGCTTAGAATATACAATCTTACTGTAGCAACTGTAGCTGGCTTTGGAGACCAGTGCAAACATGCTAGCCAAAGCTACTGTGCTTCTTGGTGGTTTCCCAAGAAATGCAGCAGGAGGTTGTCTATAGCAAATACTGGTGATTGGCAGAACATGAGCTATTTTGAGTCTGCTTTTGGTTTTGAGGGTCTCATGATCCAATAATTGTTTTGTTTTTCTGTCAGAAGATAAAGATACGGAAGTGAAATGAGTAATGCAAGTTTACACTGGTGTTGCTGTGGCTGGTTTGCCACATACTCCTACATCTCTGGAATGGAACCTCATTTCTGGGGCTCGTGGTATGGGTTCCCAAATCCAGGGACTACTTAGTTCATCTTCTTCCTGAGGGTCTTTGCTGTCTTTTCAGTGTGTGTTCATTTGCTCATTGTTTAAAGACTGCTATTATGGGGGTGGGGATGGAATGGGTGTCTCAGTGCAAAGACTTCACTCTTTGAGGGCCCAGTGTCTGTATGTCTGCAGGTTGCCAATTAAGTGAAAACTTTGCCTGTAATTCCTGCAGCCTCCTCTTAAGGCATGTGCCCCTCTTCCTTCACTAGTGCTGTGTTGATTTAAAAATCAATGGTGAGGGGAGAATGCTAGTTCACATAACCTTGTTTTTGGTCTTCAGCTGGCTAGCTCATGGTCTAGTAGCTTTTGGCTCTCCAAACTTGCTGTCCCAAACTGACCCTCTGAGTATGAGTTCCCAGTCTCCAAGCAGTAATGTTAACAACTTTGTTAATCCCCAGCAAATTCGTAGTTAGGTGTCCACTGCCGTCTTGCATGTTACGCTGTGATAATGGAGACCAGTTCCATCTGTTGTGGAAGTAAATCCTACAGATTCTCACATGAACTTTTTGTGAAAGGTAGTATTCAATTTGGATTCAAAAAGGGTATATGCAACCATCTTAACATCTTAACATCTAGTGACATGAATGTGAAGATGATTATGATAAACAGCATAATTTGATTAATGGAAGTGTAAAAAATCTTTTGCAACTTTTTCCATTTCAGATTATAACCGAAGGTGCAAAAGATGGAATTAGCTGCGGCAACTCCTTAGCTGACCAAGCCTTTTTTGATTCCCTTTCTTCAAACACAGCTCAGACCAACGCTGCTGCGAAAAGCAGTAATCAGGTATGTCTCCAAGTTTTTCAGGCACAGTGGGGGCATGGCAGGTTCTGCTGGCATAAGTGCTTGTCCTCTTCAGTTGTGCTGTATCATATTTGTCAACTCTCATAAAAGTACTAATTAAAGTAATTGTGCTTTCATTAGAGAACAGTTTTGTTGAATCTTAATGATACAGATGCCAGTTCAGCTACTGTTCCTGCTAGAAAAATTAGTGTTCTAACACTTGCAAAAACAGAGCATTTTTATTCATTCTAGCGGGCAGTAATATGAATCAGACTACCTCAGTCTCTGCACCTTAATTCTGTATAAATGCACTCTTAGCAAATTTACTTTATTTTCAGGTTACTTGTGTTAGTATGCTAACCTTTTTAAGGAACTATAACTTCCTTTTTGAAAAAACATCTGCTACTATTAGGTGGTCCATGCATCATCAGCCAGAGTGAATGAATAATTATCTTTTTCAGAATTTGAGTAAGAGTTGTTTCTTCGGTTAAAAAAGGTGAAGCAAGTTCATGCATTGTCCCTAGTCTGCTGAAGAAGAGGCTGACTTTGATTTTGCTGAAAGGACGGGGTTTTTGGGGGGAGGAGATTTTGTTTTTCCCCCTACTCTTTTTATTCATAATTTTTTGCCCAGTATCTCAGTTCATTAAGCAGGAAGTATTTAGTCTCAGGTTAGATATTTGAAGACATACATTATCTTGAACACAAGCTGTTTATTATGGTCTGCAGACTGCTGCATGTCCCACATATAAGAACAGTTAAACGTTTCAAAGTCCACAGGTCAACAGAAGAACAAAATCTTTTCCCAACAACAGCATGCAAAGGTCTCACCTGTTGGAAAGTAAATGTTTTACTCATCATAGCAGCTGGGGACACATGCCTGGTTTGTAGATCAGTGAAATACCAGTCAGTAGTTTTCTTAATTGTATCTTGCAACATAGGACTTCAACATGAGGTATGATCTCTTGAAAACTGTACATGGGGCACTTTTGTATGACAGTAAATGTAACAGTTCATTGACTGTATAGTATTTGATTTGTGCTTGCTTGTATTCAGCCAGACAATGTCAGGGTCGTGATTCCGTGATCACATGCATAGTGAGATCTCCAGACCTCACTGTGACTGTTTCACTGTTTATCACTGTTTTTTTATTGATGCCCAATTAATATTTAGGTTAAACACAGAATTCTCAAAATGCCTTATTAATTTCTCATGTCAGACTGAGCCAGAAGCATTGATTATAGGTTCATTTTCCCTCAGTAAAACTTAGTCGAGTAGAAACCTCATTTCTTCTGTTCTGTCTGTTACCCCTGCCGCATTTTTTCCTCCTACAGATTTTCTAGTGAAATGTTACTTCTGGGTAAGCTTGAAATATTTGCAGCAGCTACTTCTGTCAAATCCAAATACTGTTTCTCTTCTGAAAGAAGAGAATCATACCACTTAATTTGACATAGGAGGAATTGCTTACTAACAAAATGAATATACAGTATTTTGAATGGTGACAGAGGTATCTATCGGAGGTTGATCTGTGCTTACCAGAAGGTACTTGCACCTGGACAAGAGAAGAAAAAAGCCCTTGCCTATACAGGAAGAAAGGTTAAAATAAAGGTATCTATTATATCCTAAATAACAGATAATTACTATGGCAATCTAGTTTTGGAAGTTGCATTTCATAGAAATGGTTTGAGTTGAAAGGGACCTTAAAGATCACCCAGTCCAACCCACCTACCATGGGCAGGGACGCCTCCCACTAGACCAGGCAGCTCAAAACTCTAATTAGCTTATTGCTAATAGGAATTTAATTTGTATACTTAGCACTCTGGATTCCACTTTGGGCTGTTAGGCCTTTCTCTCAAATTGGAGAGCTCTCTAGTGCATAGTATTTTCTCCTTGCAAAATTCTATGGCTGATTGTCCTCTTGATTAAGAAATTCTGTCAGTTCTGTCTCTCTGGTGCGAGACACTAACTGCACTCAAAAAAAAAATGCTTTCTTCTTCAATCTCTTTGATTTTGAGACTTGTCTAAAATGTGAGCGTTGCTCCTCTGTACATTGTGTGATGTCAAACTGGTTTGATGTTGCTGTTCTGGTGCAGAAAAGCCTAATATAGTGAAAGACTGCATTGACTACTGTAATGTTGCATCAGGAGGTTATACTGAGTTGCTATTGCCCTGCATACTGGCTTCTCTTTTAGAGCCCCTGCTTATAAGAATATGATCATTTGCTTTGTGGATCACCTGCTTTGTGGGTATGACCCTTATTCCTAGATGTATTACTCTGCATTTGGTTATGGTAACATTTACACTGTTTAACATGAGTTTGCTCAGGCTCTTTGGCTTGATTTTAGTTCAGATGCACAGTTGCAAGCAATTGACTTATCCTTTTCAAGTGCCTTAATGAGTGACTAGGTCAGTATACAAAGCACTTAATCTTAAATGAAATTTGTGTGTTCAGGCTATGGAGAGCAAAGAAAAATGACCGATTAGTGTCAATGTAAAGGGAATCGATGCCGGAGATGGCACAGTAGTGGGAAATAAAATGTTCATAGATATAGTCTGGTGGACTGAATAAAAAACAGCAGCATTCCTAAATGCTGACATTTTATGCTATCTATTGTATTTTATAGTAACAAGTAACAAAAGACTTTACAAAAGCACTTCTAAATAAACAGAATATTTTAGGATTTTTCTTACTACTACTGTATTGAAGGAATTATTTTCTGTAAACATTGAGTCACTTTAGCATACACATCATTGCTCAACATCCCCACCCTCCAATTTCAGTAAGTCTAAAGGTGTTTTAGTTCTTAGAGTTCCTTCCATTCTTCTAACAGTAAGTAAAAAAATAGGTGGGGAATAAAAAATACAGTCTATCAGTGCCAAGCCTTATTAAGAACGCCATCTGGCTGAGTTGAAATGTGTGTGTGGAGTGTTTATGGTTTTCTTTAAGAGAAAGACAGTTAAACCGCAGTGGTGTGGTTTAACCCCAGCTGGCAGCTCAGCCCCACCCAGCCACTCGCTCCCTCCCTCCCACAGTCGGATGGAGGAGACAAATCAGAAGGGTAAAAGTGTGGGAATTTGTGGTTTGGGATAGACAGTTTGATAGGTAAAGCAAAAGCCACACACAGAAGCAAAGCAAAATAAGGACTTCATTTACTACTTCCCATCGGCAGGCAGGTGTTCAGCTGTCTCCAGGTTAGAGCATCATGTGTAATGGTTACTTGGGAAGGCAAATGCTGTATCTCTGAATGCCGCCCCACCTCCCTTCTGTCTTCCTTCTTCCCTCAGCTTTATAGGCATTCATATGGTATGGTCAGTTGGGGTCAGCTGTCCCAGCTGTGTCCCTTCTTAGCCTCTTGTGCACCTCCAGCTTGCTTGGTGGTGGGACAGCATGAGAAGCAGAGAAGGCCTTGGTACTCTGCAAGCTCTGTACAGCGATAACTAAAACATCCCTGTGTTATCAACACCGTTTTGGTCATACCAGCTACTATGAAGAAAATTAAGTCTACCTCAGCTGAAACCAGTACAACCAGTTATATTTGAATGCAGACTTTATAACATTTTTTCTGTCTTGGTTTTATTTTTAAAGTTCTGAACTGATTATCCTGTCAGTTTAGAAATACATCTCAAGTGGCAATGTGACAGGGCTTAAATTCCAACAAAATTATTTTTGAGCTTTATACTTTTTTGTTTTGTTTTCATATGCCCTGATAGGTCTGGGGAAATGACTGCATTTCTTAAGCAGCAATGCTACATGTAATACAGAACCCTAAATCATGACAGTTTTCCCAGATCAGTTGCTATGTATGCATCTCTCTCTCTTGCAAAATAAAACTTACTCCATCTCTTTATCTATACCAATACATTTTTGCTTTCCAGGCAAACAAGAGGCTTTTGGTTTCCTACTCTGGAATCCATAACTTTTTAGTGTTAAGAAAACATCATCAGCTCAAACACTGCCCTATGCCCTGTCTGTCCCAAGAAGGTTTTTTGGTTTTTTTTCAGTAAATAATCTCCTGAGAAGTAATTAATAGACAATAACTAAAAGCAGCTGCTGTTACTTCTTTTTCTTCAGTGAGAAAGAGAGAGTGACCACAGCAACACTTTGATGTTGTACCTTACCTGGGTTTGCCACAGATGTAAAGTGACAGTAGAAAAGTGGCACAGAGGTACTTCCTAAGGAGAAGAGAAGAATTCCCTATGACCCTTGGCAGTTAACTATTCCCCAACTAATTCCTTGCACCAGGAGTGTCTCAGCAATAGCTGCCTTGGTGAAGCTTGCAGCTGCTCTTTCGAAGAGAAGATACTGGGGAGATGAAAGCAATCAGAGGAAGCAATGAAGCTAATTTTACACAGACAAAGGGGAAAAAATGTCTCAAGGTGACCATTTCTACACTGGGAATAAGAAAAGCAGATAGGAGAATTTAATGTTACATCAACCTATAACATTTGTGGTTTAATATCTGAAAAGCCTTTTAAAATATTCAAAGAAAGACAGTTTAAGTAGCTCTTAGTTGCCAAAGATGGAGGTTTTGCATCGCTTTTGTATGGGTCTCGAGCTGTTTTGACCTTGTAGCACTTGGACAGAAGAAGCAAAGGGAATTTGTCAATCCACTGTTCCTCTGAGCAGCAATGCAAGTTGCTAATTTTAGATTGTCATTTGGAACAACCAGTGAGTAAGTGTATCAGCAGTTAGGTTTTTTCTGTTTGTTAGAATTGCATGTATATATATTGAAGTACCTGTAAACTCTTCTGGCGTTAGAATAACACTGGCAGTAATGGCACTGAAATGAATAGAAATTATGGCAGGTTGCACCAGATAAATGTCTTGAAATACACTGAACACAAAATTTCATCTTTCTGATGAAAAATAAGTAGTGTATTTTTCTCTTGTAGTATTTCTTTGATGTGTGTTTCTTCCAAGGGCTGTAGCAACAATGGATATCCTGTTTCACAATTTTAAATAGTGTTTCTCATTTTAGTTGACCAAGAGGATGTTAGCTTGGTGGCATTTGGAGCCTTCATAATTAAAGTATGTATGGAAATACAAGCATTAATGTAAAAATCATTCTGGGTAGTCTCCCCCAGCTGCTTGGAATTCTTTTTGGGTTCTTTTGGTTTTTTTGGTGATCAAGACTAGTGCTTCTCAAGTCACAGATGTACTTGCATTTATTTCGCACATGTTCCAGGTTCAGAAACTGCTGTTTTAACAGTGATGGTCTCTCTTCATTCTAAATCACAACTTGGGGTGGTTTTTCATTGATCTAACTTAAAGTGGTTTAAAAGCTGTGAACATATATCAGCTTTCCATTTTAACAAGTGTTTATCATCTAAATTAAATCTCAGTTACAACTATATTGGCCCAAAATAGTTCTCATTAAGAAGCTGAACCTTTTTTTATCTATACAGTAGTCTTGTTAGTGGTCTGTAAAAAAAACTATGTACAATTAGCCATAATGTAGTCCAGCTATTTACAGCCTCTATAACGTACGTGTTTGAACATAGGATAGAAATGCTGTAAATTTCAGTATACTATGTTTCAGTCTGTGTGGTTTCTCTTCCATTCCCTCTAGAGCTTAAAGTCTAGCATTTTTTTCTCTCTCTATGGAGAATAGAAAACTAGTATTAAAAATATATAAATGAAATTAAAGTGGAGTACTGCCTGTCTGTTTCAGAGTGGAAGTGGATCACCAGCTGTGTTGACGTAAAGGCAGTAGATGTGGCTTCACAGTATTTAAGATATAAAAATAGTTCTTCTAGCTAACCATTTGTAGAGGAGTTTGTTCCCTTTTCTTGATGCTGATTCTGTAATCACTGCCAAGTCTACTTCTGTATGAAGATGACTGTACAGCTCTTCTTAGTTCTGGATAAAATAAATATCCTGAGAGTTCACATTTTTGTGAAATGCAGATTTGTCAGTTAATTCCAGTGTGATCTTAATGAATCCACGTTTCATGTCTTCAGTTATGTTGTGGGTAGAGCAGCAAGGCCCCATGAGTAGGAACAGGAAGCAACTAACGGAAACCTCTCATGTTTGCATTGTTTTATCCAGTGGCAAGTGTGAAATCTCTAGGGGTATTTCTCAGTAGAAGAAAGATAAGCAGCTACACAGTTGAAGAGTATGAAAATAAATGGACTGTCTGTGTAGAAAACACTTTCCCTTCAGGAAACTTTGGGACTTTTGTATAGGCAGGATGAATAAATAGTAGTGAAAACACCTAGTTTCGTGTGTAGGAGCTGAGCCAACTCTTAAGTTACCTGGTGTGCAGACGTAAATTGTTTGAATGTGCATAAGGAGGACACTAAAGAAACTATTCCCAGATATTTACTTCGTATCTTTTCCACTCTTTGCAACTCAGTGATGGAAAGGCAAATTGTTGTTGTCACATGTGCATACCATAACCCCTCCCACCTCCCCCCTGAACTGCTATGAGCAGCAATAAATGCTAACATTGAAGAAAATAAATATAGTGCTCTTATTAAGTATGCACTGTTCTACTTCTGTGGAAATTTTGACATGCATGTTGTTGCATTCCTGTAACAGCATTTCGATTCTCTGACATTGCTTTGTGTGTGTAGTAACGTAGAAGTATTGTTATGGGAAATATGACTCACTCATGTTTGTTTGAGTCCAGTTTGTCTTGTTAAACCAGTGTGCTAAATTACCTTATAAGATACACAGGTAGGTTCACCATGGAAGTTACAATTATAATTGTTTATAGACTTTGGAAGTTATTGCTCACTTTACTAATAAGCCTTAACTCTGCATAAATGTATATGTTTGTACGGTTAAGTGTAAAGTTACCTCTATGTTTGCCTGAGTCATCTCTAGAAAGGCATAGTGCAAAAGATATCTAAAAAGAAGAACACGCAAAACTGGTGGGTTAGAACTGTTCAGAAGGAAAAAACAAACCAAACCATACCCAGAGTGTGTTATGCTAGTTTGGCTTTCATGATTAATAACTTCTAGTTCCTGTTACAGATAATGACACTATAACATCCACCATTGCTACATGTGATTTGGAAGCAACTCTGTTTTACCCCCTATCTAAATTGCAGTATTGCATTCAGAGAGTAACAGGAATTTGTGACCAATTCTTGTTTAACCAAAGTACCAGGCAGTGACTTCCATACAATACTGGAAATAGTGGCTTGCTTGCTTTGAAATGAATCATATTCATGTATTTTAAAAAAAAAAAAAAGTCCAACATATGACAGTGATGGTACCAATTCCAATTATGGAGTTGTCTTGAGGTTTTATGTGGCTATCCTAGTGGAATGCAAAGGCTCGGGCAGCAGGTTGTTAAACTGTAGTACTGTGATCTCTCCTCACCTTCATCTGCACCCCTGACCTCAGACAAAATCTATTTAAACAGTCACTTTTCCACAACTTACAGGACTTTCATGCTCTTTTTAATGTAGTTTTGTTTTCATTTGACTTATTTCATGAGGTAGCCTTGTGGTCTAGTAGTCTGGCATTGACTATATCAGGAATATTTTAACTTGGTAATAGTGACAATCTTGTCAGCCTTCCCTTGAATGTTTCTATTTGTTTGCACACTTAGTGGCATGTGGCATGCATGTGTTGCATGATCCCCTTCACCACAGCAGGGGGCTTACTGCTGTATATTGTTTCTTTCCTGATTTTAATTTTTTTTATTCATTGTTCACTGAGCACTTATTTTAAGGTGAAACTGTGGGCATTTGTCATTGAAAGTGGAAAGCTGAAAAGCCTTAGCCAGTCACGCTCTTCAACACCTCTGCCAAAAAAAAGGCGACAAGGGAAACCCCTATGCTCTGTTCCCAAACAAAATTACAGAGTGCTTTCTCCAAAAAAGAAGGATAAAGCCTTGTTTAATCTTTCTAGCCTGATCCTGGGATGTCTAGAGAACATCAGAAAGGAACAGGGAGTCTTTCTTCCATTTCTGGCATTGCTGTGAGTGCCACTTGGAAAACTGTCGGAAATCTCTCATCTGTGTTTCAAGAAGAAACCATTAGGGATTGAAATCAGCTCAAGAGAAGACAAGCATATAAAGAGGTGACTTGATTGCCATTTACATGTGCAGGTGTGGGTAACAAAAGCAGAAGCCTGAGAGCTCCATTGAATAAATGAATATAGGATTTTCACTAGCTGAAAGTTAAAACTAAGCAAGTTTTTAAAAAATAAAAATTAATTTCCTTTCAGTAGTGAGACGTGTTTTCCCTAGTCTCGTCCCATCACTGAGTATTCTTTGCTGAAGTCTAAATTATGTATCTTTCTGAAAGACCATTCTGTACTTTAAACATGGCTTTTTGTGAGCTGAATCAGGAGTTTAATAGATGGAAATCCTGTACCTGTGTTGTGCAGAAGCAATGCAGCCTCTAGTCCACTTTTACCTCACAGGTAAGAAAATAGGACTGAAAGTGGGAAAAGGACAAAAAACTTAACTGCTCTGCTCTTCATGGTAGTAACTCGGTTCTGCTGGTGGTTTGGGGTTTTTTGCTGCTGAAAGCAAGGAGCATCCAGTGGGTGTACCTTGGCCATATGTGGTTTGTGAACAGGTGAAGCCCAGCTCCTTTGCAGGGACAACTTTATGTAGGGGGCAGTGGGGCTGGGAGTGGAGATGCTGAATGATGGTTTCCTCTGGAATGAAGCAAGATAACAGCAGCAGTTGAGGAACAAATGGGTTCCTTGGACAGCATTGCTACTGCCTTCTTGTCAGCTGCTTCTGGAGGTCCCATCTTCTGTTGCTTTCACGTATTTAACCATAAGGCTGGTTATCACATCTAGCCCATCTCCACTCCTCTTGCTTCCCTATAGGATTTCTTTAAGGAGAAAACAAGTTTAAATTGTACAATAGAAAAGAGGGCCTTCCTTCAGGAGTGAAAGAAGTACTCAGGACCACAGTGCTAAGGTAATGATTTACCAGAAAGAAAGCTTTGACATAAAATATAATGGGCATGACAACTTCTTCATTGTTTGCTAATGTGCATGCTTGCTCTCTGGTAAATACAGCACAGTGAATATGGTTTTGTGATAGCTGCAGGGTAGGCTTTTAGCCCTTCACATTTCTTCCTGAAGGGTTACTATCTATATTCACTTACTTTTTCTATGTATCTATTCAGACAACTTCAGTTTAGTGTAATGTCTGCCTAAGGCTTTGTCTCCATGCAAGTGACTGAGGCAGCTATAAAACTGGAGAGGTATTTTCTTCCTGTGGGCAATTCACCTGAGCCACCATGACTTTTCTTGTGCTTTCTGCCATTCCTCTGTGCAGTCTGTCTCTTCTCAACTTCTCTTCAAGAGCATAACACTTCTTATTGCAGCTTTGGCTGTCCTGGACTTCCCTTGAAATGATTGAACATACTTTCTCTACTCAGTGCTTCATCATGGCTCCCATCTCTGAGTAGACTGCAAGGTGTATTTTTCACAGAGATTATAATTTTTGATGACAGTTACGTAGATCTTTTTGGGTAGTGAGCTTTGTTTTAGCATGTGAACATCATGCTTGTGTTGGCTTTTGTCCCTCAGGAATAGAATGGATCTATTCATCCATTAGGAGAATTCATTAATAAGAGGAAAGAGTCTGCCAAGAACAACTTAGTTGGCCAAGATGTCAAAAAGAGTTTTAGCCTGGGCAGAGAGATGCCTTAGCAGATTATCTTGGCTTTACTGTCTTTGACTTTGGATTCACTGGAAAATGGCAAAAATGTCACTTCTTCTTATCTAATTCATGATTCATTTGGTAAAGATACTGACATTCCACTCCGAAGCTGAGGATTATTCTGCTGTGGTGGAAATTTTTTATCGTTCAACTATAATTAGATCTTTAGAAACATGTTATCCCCCCACCAGTAACGATCTGTTTCTGGAGTGAGTCTGAATCTGCCCTTAATGGAAGACTCTTAAAATATTTAGTAATGTGTTCCCTCTGCTGTCTGTTCCCCAAATAACCTTTGTGGTGGTTTTTCTTCTAGAACAGTAGGAGCGACCAAGTCCTGTAATAGTCTATAGAAGGGAAGATCAGCTGCCTTTAAGGAGTTTATCAATGAATTTAATCTCAGTGTACTTGTTTGATGTTATCTTGAGGAGCAAAGAGATGCAATGTTTCATTTGAAGGTTCATTAGTTCCCTAATTATATGCAGTGTGGTATTTCTTTTTGTGTTCTTGCATTTGAGGTTGCTTGTGTAGCTGGATGTTAGGTGTGCTGTATCAAGTTATATTGACTAAATAACTTCTTCCAAGGACTCTTCATCTTTTATGTGCTGTCTAAAGAGAGATCAGAGTATTATCAATTTCAGTTATGGAAAACTAAGGGTGTGAGAACATGTAATTTAATGGCTTACAAAATACTTGTGGCTTAATAGGGCTTTATTCAAACAGAGCTATTTGTCAGCTGCTGAGATCCACAGAACTGTTGACTGGAGCTGAGGTTACCCTTTTAATAGCTGCTGTGGCTTTACTTGGTCCTTCATGGTGCTATGAGACCTTGAGGATGGTAGGCCTGATCCCTAAGCCCTTTTCCACATTTACTGATTTTTGGCTACCACTTGAGTGTCCATAGTGTGTGTGTGTGTGTGTGTGTGTGTGTGTGTGTGTGTGTGTGTGTGTAGGGTAAATGCTCTTTGAGAGGTGTTGTCTGTATATACATTCCTAACCAATTTCTTATCTTCTTCTCCAGTGCCTTGGAGAGAAATGTGGACCTTTGGGCTGAAAGCGGAGTGGGAATAGCACATCCCACCCATTTATTATAGCCTGTGGGCAATACACCTGGGGTCAAGAGTTTACCCTAGAGCTTTCTTGGACACCTCAGAAGTAAAATTTTCAAATTTGAATAGAGCTTCCATATAACTACATAGAGATAAGATATGTGAGAGGGCAATTGAAGTAATCCATTTCCCCTTGCTGAACAGCATTGAGTGTACATCAGCAACTGCGTGCAAACTTGATGATGATCACTCTTGATGATGGCCACAAGGATGATCGAGGGAGTGGAGCATCTCCCTTACGAGGAGCGGCTGAGGGAGCTGGGTCTCTTTAGCTTGGAAAAGAGGAGAATGAGGGGTGACCTCATTAATGTTTATAAATTTGTAAAGGGCGAGTGTCAGGAGGAAGAAGCCAGGCTCTTCTCAGTGATAGCCAATGACAGGACAAGGGGAAATGGGAGCAAGCTGGAGCATAGGAGGTTCCATGTGAACATGAGGAAAAACTTTTTTACTGTGAGGGTTACAGAGCACTGGAACAGGCTGCCCAGAGAGGTTGTGGAGTCTCCTTCTCTGGAGACATTCAAGGCCAACCTGGATGCGTTCCTGTGTGACCTAGTCTAGGTGATCCTGCTCTGGCAGGGGGGTTGGACTGGATGATCTTTCGAGGTCCCTTCCAACTCCTGAGATTCTGTGACTCTTGAGAGTCATTGTTTAGTAGTGTACCTGATGTTAATACTCTTGGCTCTCACTTGTTTTGCAGCAGATTTTAAAAGTTTCTTTGCCACCCACTCATGTACCAGATTTCACAGGAACTACAGAGAAGAGGAAAACTTTACTCAGCCTTTTGGCAACCATCCCACTTCAGGGCTCTCATTTGCTAGTGATCAGCACAACGTATATTGCAGAAGTAGATGCAAATGAATATTATGCAAACTATTCTTTTCTAGGTGCTCTGAGTTATGTGAGGAGCAGGCATGCTTTCTTATGTGGCTGGGCCCCAGCATAAGTGTTTTCCTTTAGCAAAGATTATGAACTCTGACTCATATCAGGTGAACATCATAGGAAGAACAGGCTGGTATAAGCTGTAAGCAGCTTCTTTATAATTGGTGGTAGTAGCACTGTGTATCAGCTATCTAAGAATTGGGTAAACCCCAGTAATACTGCTCAGTTTCATCCTCAAAAAAAAAAAAATCCCCCAAACTATAGAAACATCCCCCAAACATAGAAGCTGTCCACATAATCTCTCTCACTCCATCAGTTCCTAGAGAACTCTTCTTGTGACTCTTGTGAGTCTTCTGAATGGTGATTTCCCCACAGCTTGGGGGCTTGGTCTTAATTTTTTTCTTAATTTTTGGGGATTCTGTACCTAAAGAACTGGTGTTATATGGTATCAGTAGTGTTTTCAAGTCTTAGAAGTCTGATGGTGTCTGTCAAACCTGACTGTCAGATGACTTTATTTTAGGAAAAACAACAGTGAAAGTTTTTATTCCTAAGTAGTATCTCAAAGTTGAAATGAGAGGAGAGAATTTTTAGTGGAGAAAAATGGAGTATGGAGTAGCTGTACCTTTTTCATCTATTTTGTATAAGCAACAAACCTATTCAACACTTTTGCAGAGAATAATTTGGCCTCTAGTAGTTTTATTAAATTTTCTGTACTGACAAATGTTCGACGGTTCATGTAAATGTTACAGTCTAATAGCAATTAACATATCAGGCACCCCTTCTTTGATATGCTGCTACGTGATAAAAATAATGCTCTGGCTTCTGTAGGTTTTGAGACTTCCTTTTACGAAACTTGGTTTCTCCCTCTGCTGAACAAGACAAGTGTTGTAGGCTTTGTTTGCTTTCCTTCTCCTTCTTCCTCCTATGCTGTGGGTGTGTGGGTTTTGATTTTTGTGGGTTTTTTTTTCTTTCTGCTTGCTAGTCTCTGCACTGAGTGTCTGGAGTAGACTGCGCTTAACTAGTCAATGCTTTTTCAAAGTATAGTGTTAGAATGGAGGAGTTGAGGAGTATGCTACACTATTAATCCACCTTACTGACACATGAACTTGACAAATTGATGCAGTAGTTAGAGCCATGTCTGCTCTACACTGTCACTGATGTTTCCACCTCCACAGCAGCATCAGCAGAAGGGTACGTGCGATTACCTTCACCAGAAGCTTATGCTGAGAGAGGAGGTCTACAGGGAAATGCCAGACTGTTTTCTGGCAGACGTTTATTTCCTTCCCTCGTCTTTGCTGTGAATTAATTAAGCTCTGACAGGGAAGCTGAACAGGTTGTTGGCCTTAACTGCCACACCAGTAGAGGTGGTGTGGGTGGGCATTTTGAGATTTGCTTTTAGTAAGACAGCTAATCGGAGACTGATAAAATAAGCATTTGGAAAAACCTAATAGTTGACTTTTGATTTCCTGTTTTAAATGTGCTAATTAGTCCAGGGCTTTATGTAATTAATAGCTCATGCACACCATACTTATGGTGTTGGTGTAAAATAATTACCATGGGTAAGAGTTCTTCCTAACACTGTTGGAACAAATAGTTTAATTTCCCTGAGGAGATGTAACATCCTTATTAGTATGTATTGGTGTCATGTTGCTGGAAAGCAGATCAGTTCTTCCAGGTGCTCACTGCACTTAAGAGCTGCATAGCTGGGAACGTAAGATTTGGCAGCTGCTCCTGAATCAAACAAGTGAAGTTCTGAATGCAAGCTCACAGCCTAACAGCAGGAGGTCAGAGACTTCAAGAAGAAAGTACATGGTTGTTGCTAATTTCTTCAGCAATTTCTTCTTTATTTTTGTCTTTATACGATATAGGCAAACAATGCCAGTGATCCTTGGTCCAGCTGGAATGCTGGGAAGTCTGGTAACTGGGATAATGGAAATGCTGTTGACAGCTGGGCGACAAAACCTGAAAGTGCAGTTGGCCAGAGACACAATGCTTCAAATAACTGGGAGGCAGCAGCAGCATTTGGTCATCCACAGGCATATCAAGGACCAGGTATGCTAATAATGCTTTTATTTTTGGATAAATGAAAGTAAATGGACAATAGAGGTAAGAATTGCTTAATCTTTAACTATAGAACATGGCTTATTTAAAAAAGAAAACAAAAACAGTTTCCTAGTAGCACGTTGCCACATGGGTAAGCTTGACACTGAAATAATGTGGGTTTTTTAAAATAAAATTTTTTTTAAAAACTCAGATCCACAGTAACAGACACCTTAAACTTGCATGAAAATCTGGCAAGCCAAATATATGATCTGTTCTCAGGCATGTTGTTCAGCTTGCATAACTGGTACTTAAAGACCTTTGAATTTGTGCCCTCAGGCTTTTGAAGAAGTAGCCTTTTAAATACTTAATTTTAGGAAGTGGCTAGCCTTTCAGAAAGCTTCTCTACCTTTTTGCAGTAAAGGCCTAAATTAAGAGAAGTCATAATTGGGGAATGCTAACGTAGAGTCTGTGAATATGGAACACTATTGAATTAGGTTTAACACAATTAGCATATCTTCTTTCTTTCTTCCTTTCTTTTTTTTTCCCCTCTCCCTCCCTCAGTGGATTTCTAGTGTAGTGTTTTGCAGATTGTATTTGGTGGGGATGGTGGTAACTCAGGAGGAATCATAGCTTTTAATATTAATTTGTTGATTATTGGTATATGAGTGCTGAGATAGCTGCTTCTGCTTTATAAAAAGAAAAAAATTAACTTTCTCCTTTCCCCACCACCTGTACTTCAGCAGCTGCTGATGACGATGATTGGGATGATGACTGGGATGACCCAAAATCAACTTCACCGTCATACCTTGGTTACAAGGAGACTGAGGCATCAGAGGCTGCGGGGATGCAACGTGGAAATTCTCGTGGAGCTGCTATGAAGTTACCGCTTAACAAGTAATGGAAAATGCAGGGCAAAAGTGTATACGTTGAAGAGAATTGAATTTGTCAAGATATGTAAATGTGTGACCATTCAACCTTCTTGAAATACACTATTTAAATATTAGAGTTTTGAGGTAGAAGTGGAGATGAATTTGCAGCTCAGCATTCTCCTTGTGTGATCAGAGAACAGATCCATGAAAGCCTGAAAGCACATGACAAAGCTGTCTAATTTTTGGAGGTGTTATACAGGCAAATGATACTTTTGCAAGATCTAAACTTCTGGACCTACTGGTCTTTAACATTTAACTGTCTTTAACACTGTGTGTGCTTAGTGAAAATGAAAGGTGATGGATGGCTTGTCCTGGCTGTACGCAAGACGGATCAGACTTTGATTCTTGAGCCACAGAAAGCGATATTTTTTTAAGATAAAAATCTTACAATACCATGAAGCTTCGTCAGAGTTATGCCAGCATTATCTTATATTACAACTTAATGTTTGTTTATTCTAAAACTACTGTTACTCTGCTACTGTGTGGTGATCTTTAGCAGATGAAAGCAGAGTGGAAAAGGATTGTACAGTAGAGTAACGACCTTCTTGAGTAGGTAACTAAAATGAAAAACTAGCCATGCAGAGGCAGTTGATTTTGTTCATCAATGGAGGTTTTGTCATGTTTTGCAACACTAGCTTTGCATCATTGTGGCATCTACTTATTGCAAACCCATTTTGCATAACCAGCATGAACATACCTTATTTAAGAGCATTTTGTCTGTGAAGTAAGTCCTACTATACTCCTTGTGTTTCTGCAAGCAGGCAGCAAGTTGGCAGTACTTGAAGGGCTAAGTATCTTCCTAATTAGAAAGAGAACCACCATTTGCTTATTGTAAGGCTTTTTACACAGACTTTGAGGACATTACAGTGATTTTTGTGTGATATTCTTGCTAATTGGTGGATAAATTAATTAGCATAACTCATGTTTAGAATCACTTGCTAAATCTGCGGTTTGCTGTGATTATTAAATTCTCTTGATTTGAAACAGCAGCAGGATGGTGTGCATGAGTGCGCGCGTGTATGTGTGCATTTCCAGAGAATGTGGTCTCCTGTTATGTGTGCTCTGATGGGCTGCAGAGCACAAATAGCTACCTGGCCTTGGAAGAAGGAGCCTGTGTTACACGAATGAAAACTGGAAGATAGTAGCTAAAACATTTCTGCTTTTTCTGGGCAAATTGTTGGTTGGTTAAGTAATCCACATCAATTATTTTCTAATACTTGAGAAATACTAATTTTTTTTTTCCCTATAGTGGCAGGTAGTTCTGCATATGTCAAAAGAAGGAGAGTGTGGAATAAACATCACTTTGTTTTATTGTTAGATTTCCTGGATTTGCAAAACCTGGGATGGAACAGTATCTGTTGGCAAAGCAGCTAGCAAAACCCAAAGATAAAATTCCCATAATTGTAAGTTGGGGACATGCGCATAGTTCTTTGTTGTGTGGGTGTTGCATTTGTTTTGGGGTTGGAGTTTTGGGATTTTTTTTTTTGTCTGTGGGGTTTTTTGGTGGGTTGGGGTCTTTTTTGTTTGGTTTGGGTTTTGGTTTGTTGGTTGGTTTTTTTTGGTGTTGGTTTTTGGTTTTTTTTATTTTATTTTTTTTGTTTTTTTTTTTTTTTTTTTCTCCCCACCCTTCCCTCTTTCCCCAAATTAACTTTTAGCCTCAGTGTTGCTATATGTATTTGGGTCGAGAGAAACTGATACTGAACATATAATTAGAAATAGAATTGTCATAATAAAACTGTATACCATTTAAGTGTTTTAAAGTTGTGGTAGACTACATTTCAGGCTCATATATCATTGAGAGATTTTTCAGGATCAAGTCTTAATGCCTCCTTTTTTATTTTTTTCAGTATTTTTTGTTTTTCACTTATGGTGGATCTACATTACTTGTGATTGTTAAAATAAGCTGTTTTGGGATTGGGAGGCAGAGAAAATGCATTACACTGTCTATTAGTGGTCTAGATAGTTATCTAATATGCAGGAGCTACATTCATAAACGTTTGCAATATTCAGTCATGAGAGGTCATGTTCTATCTGAAAAACAAACTCTTCTAGATATATGCTGTTCTAGTGAAATTGAAGTGGTTGAAGTAGCAATCCCTAGAATTCACCATTCCTTTGCTATTTGGGAAAAATGGTCAAATACAGAAAAAGATAAACACAACTGTAGTCAGTCATCGCAGGCTGCGAGAAACCCCACTATTTCCTGACTGTGGAGCTCTTGCTGAAATCAGTGGAAACTTTCAAGTGAAGAGAGGAAGTATTTGTTTCCTTGTTTGCAGCCGGTACAACATGATGTATTTAAAGATAGTATTTGCAATTTCTTACAGATTGGTGATTATGGCCCAATGTGGGTTTATCCTACCTCTACATTTGACTGCGTGGTGGCAGATCCAAAGAAAGGTTCTAAAATGTATGGTCTTAAGAGCTACATTGAATATCAACTGACCTGCACTGTAAGTGTATCTGAAAAGGGATCTTCTCTCTCACAAATATGGGTCATTTGTGCATATAAATAAAACAGTTTGTGTGACTTGGTAACATGGTTGTAGGAGTAAGTGGTAGTTGTCGCACATTTTTCCCCAAAGAGTTACTTTGTCCTAGCATTTAAAGTTCTTCTGTAATTACAGATTCAAGCCTCTAAATAATAAATTTTATTTACATTCCACGTACTTACTATTCTGGTCACACTTGTTTCATGTCATCATCCGTAGATGTCTGTCAGAATTCAGAGTTCTGTTTTTTTTACAGAACACTAATCGATCTGTCAACCACAGATACAAGCACTTTGACTGGTTGTATGAACGTCTCCTGGTTAAATTTGGATTAGCCATTCCAATCCCATCTCTTCCAGACAAGCAAGTAACAGGTAATAATTCCCATCTGTGAATTCCAGGGGTGGGAAATAAGGAGTCACTTTATCAGTGTTCAGTTATTTCTTATTGTTTGGGTTTTTTTCCTCATTATTTTTAAGAAGGTATCAAAAAAAACCCCAACCTTTCACCATTCAAATCTTATGATGAGTTGTGATGGTGTGTCGATAATAAAATATTAGCACTAAGAGCATCAATGCAGAACTCAGGTTTACTTATCTAGTCCAGTGATTTTAAAAACAAAACAAAACAAAAAAACCAACAAACAACAAACCACTAGTTACTAAATAAGATAATATTATTGGAGAGAAGAGATAACTACTCCTGTTCCATATTTGCTGATAGTTTGAAGAAGTGGTTTTTGAGAGGTAGTTTGTGTGTGTGTGTGTGTTGGGGCTGGTTGTTTTTAATTTTGCATTTGATTATAAATGTGTTATGTTGTAGGAGCTTTGAAGCAAAGCTCCCAGAGGAAAGGGAGCATCCCCTGACAAACTGGGATATTTTGTTTGGGTTTTTTTTTCTCATAAGTAAAACGCTGCTGCTGTTTTTCCTATTGCTCAATTTCACACTTGATTTAGAAAGCACCTTTTATTTGTATAACATTCTGATCTGGTTTGATGTCAGTTCAACTTGTGCAAACTCTCTGAAGTTTTAAGGAAGTCTTTTTTTCTGACTTCAAGAATTGAAGTGGGGTTGGACTCTTTAAATGCTCATTAGTTCAGTCACTGCAGGAGTATGCTAGGCTGCACTTGAGGAAAAGAATGGACACCTGTATAGGAGGAAAATGCATTACTTTTTCCTATTTCCACTTGTGTGTTTTCTGGTAAGATTTTTATACAGGCTTTAAGACAACCAACCAAAACCAAACATACAAAAGCCGGCACGTTGCCAGCAATGTGTCTGTGTCTGAAAATGCAGCAGCTCTGCTGTGTTTGAAGAAAGCTAAGCATTGATGCAGATGCTGGGATAAATGCCGAGGAAACTGAAAAGTGAGGAAGCAACTTCCTCCCCTCCTCTTATTCTCATGTTTAGAATTCACCAGTATTTACCCTTAAACATGAGTGTAAGAGAAAATCAGAAGACCTGATGGGGTCTTGAGGTTTTATTACAACTGTGTTTTAAAAGACTTGAGAGTTTGGCATCACAGTTAAACCTCGCCTGTGGATTTTAGTCTTTGGTGTCTGTGGGAGAGGATAACTTGCCTCAAAAAAAAAAAAGGTATTCTTGTTTTTCCTCTCTTTTTTGAAACATTATCGGAAACACTGAAAAAATGGTGCTTATTTTTCATTGTGTTTAGGAGACTTCTTTCTGAAGAATGTCCAGAAAAGTATTTCTGTCCATTAGTCTTGGCAAAGCAAGACTCTTTACAAATAGACAGACTTTGCTCAGGATCTTGATTTTGCTGGTGATGATATGCCTAATGACCAGCGTGCATCTTCCAGATGTTACTGTTCCTGTTGCCTTGCATTCCTTATGCTATGGAGATTTCAGTGTAGGTTGAGTGGAACAGGTATTACTGCAGGTTATATAATAGTTCTTCCATAGTAGTTGATTTTTTTCCTTTCCTAGCCAATTTGCAAGAAACGTACCCATACCCAAAATTCCTTTCTCACTAGCTGTGTTTTTTAACTGCTAGTCTTGCTAGTTTTAATATTTGTAACTTTAAAAAAATCCCAAACAACCAAAACCAAAAAAGACCCCTCAACATTGTGGAGCTGCTGCTATAGTAACTATCCAGTAGAATGATATTAAAAGAGTACATACGTTCAAGGTTTGTCACGTGCACTGCTATAGAAATTAGAACAGTTGGATGCTGGAAGAATCTCTCATTCCTTTCAAATACATCCTATTCACTATATGCTGTAGAAGCCTCATGTTGAGCATTTTTTTTTTAATTGGAAAAGATTCTATCAAGAAGACACAGTTTATGCTAAAACTAAAAGGGTCTTGTAAATACACAGTGATGATGTAAAAGAAATTGGTTACTTATTTAAATAGTTTGTGTTAAAATCTCTTCACTACCTAAAAATCAGTGAAGAGTCTTACATGTATGTATTCTGACTGATTTATACATATCAATAATTGAGATTTTTTTTTTAGTGTCCCCCCCCCATGTTAACCTACCTTGATAGAAATACAGCTTTTAAAAAAAAATCTGCTGTTTGTATCTGAGCAATCAAATTTAAAATGCTCTGTTAGGTAGGACACAACAACTTGAAAAGTAAGTAGTTCCTCTTTCTCCAATGTTTTTGAGCTTTACATTGACCAAGGATTTACTAGACTGTATCAGAAAAATGTCTGCATTCCAAGCCTGAGCCTGACTTCTCTCTTGGGTCACCTGGGTGCCTAATTTTTCCATCCAAAAGTGGTGTTCAATTTTTTTTTTTTGACTTGTGAGTGGATATTATGTTTTTTTAACACTTCCTAACTGTTTTTAAAAGGAGTCATACTCTCAGTCAGTAACTAATATACTGTAGCTTAAGGTTCTTCTGATTTCTCAGCATAGTGTTTCTTTTGTAAGTTCAGAGTCATTAAATGGTTAATAACTCACCAGATTAATTACACATTCTGTTTTAATTAAAAAAAAAGCTGAGGGTACTAGAGTAGAAATATAACAATTACTGTTCAATATATAACAGGGCGCTTTGAAGAAGAATTTATCAAAATGCGTATGGAGAGACTGCAAGCTTGGATGACGAGGATGTGTCGCCATCCTGTTGTCTCAGAAAGCGAAGTTTTCCAGCAGTTTCTCAATTTCCGTGATGAGAAGGTAGGAAATGAAGTTCAGGCACAGAGTGAAATTGAGGAATTGCTTCC
>NW_010186253.1:0-36215 GCF_000695765.1 Mesitornis unicolor | reverse complement strand
CCCCCTTCCCACCCCCACCACTTACAACAAGGAGTGCAGCTTTGCAACCTTCTCATTTGTCTGCCCCCCTGTGGGCAGTAGTGAGGAGCTGAACACTGCTGGGTTTACTAATTTAGCTGAGCAATCAAAATGAGGCATAAAGTTGCTCATGTGAAATGTTGTATGGATGTGCTCTTTAAGTAGCTTTGCTGCCAATGTTTTAAGGATGCTTTGTGTCCTCCAAGCAGAGTAGGAACTTGTATAACCACTCTTTTGGCTGTTGCCCTGCCCTGTTTCTGTTTAAGTTCCAGATTGGTACTGCTTTGCGAACAGAAGCTGCTTTGTAGATCTAGGAGGTGTCTGCGACTGCATTGCATTTAAAAACCCTACCCCTACTCCCAACAGTTTTCACTGGAATGGGTTGCAATAGCATTATGCTGCGGCCTTACCGGGTATAACTAGCCCCTTTTTATTCTCCAAACCACTTCTCTGGTATTTTCTTATGCTTTTCTTAAGAGGTTTTAGTATCTTTACCTTCAGTAAATAATGGTTTCTTCATGACTGAGCTCCGGCTCTATTACTAATTCGGGTATCTGCCAATGAGGAAGCAAACAGGAAAACTCTGCTGCTTTCTCTTCAAAATAGTCATACTTCTAAATACGCAGACTTTCCTCAAAACTCACTTGATTATTAGATGTTTTTAAGACCAGACTGGGTAAAGCCCTGAGAAACTAAAGTCACAGCTGACCCTTTCTGAGTAGGAGGCTGGACTACAAACCTCCTGAGGTCACTTCCAACCAATTATTCTGTAATCCTAGCAGTAAGGGCTCAATAACACAGTAAGTAGCAGTCCTCGTGAACTGCTGTTTGGATGGCCACTGGAGAGCTGTATACTTGTGCTAGCTAGTCAGGAGTTCTTAATATCTGACTTATGGACAGATAGAAACAGAACAGATGTTGCAATACCTGTGGAATTTTCAACCTTTTTGTGTTCCCACTAAGAACTCAGTGTGGCAATTGCACAATAGTCTCGTGATCAGCTGGAATAGCTTCAGTTATCAGCACTATTACATGTGCAGGCACAGCTGAATATAATTGCTCTTACACTGTTTCAGTAACATACAGGAAGGATCGGTTTACCTCAGAATCTAGGAAACAAAGTGCACAAGGAGAAGGGAGGGAAACTCTTAAGAAACCTTGGCCTCTCTGAAACTTTAACTTAAAAGTTTTTAATGAGTGGGTGGTCTGTTGGTTAACTGTTCTCCTAGGCATTTCATTCAGTGCTTAAGTACGTGCTCTTAAAGATGGATGAACAGTGGTGGTCAAATTTTGTCTCTTTTTTTATTTCCCTAAGGAGTGGAAAACTGGAAAGCGGAAGGCAGAAAAAGATGAAACTGTAGGAGTCATGATCTTTTCTACAATGGAACCAGAAGCTCCTGACTTGGATATGGTAGAAATGTAAGGTGGTTTCTTTTTGCATGGGCATTGTGTCTAGGTATACAACAGATATTGAGCTGATATAAAACTAAAATAGTAAGTGTGCAGATGTATTAATGGATTTGAAGAGGTACTCATTAACGTAGAGCTGAAAAATTGCTTAAATATGAGATTTTCATACCAACACCTCTAAAACTTGGTGGAATTCTGTGTGATGTCTCTTTGACTTCAGTGGCTGAATACTCGTCCTAAAAGGATCTATGCAAAACTGGTTGATGAGATAGAGCAGTGGCAGATCCCATGGAGTTATGTTTTGTATTGCTATGGGAGTATATTTTGATCTTCACTTGTGAACAGCTCCAAAGTGTGCTAGGCTTGCCAAGCAGCTTAGGATAACTGCAGGTTAAGGAAAAGAATGTTTCTGTAAAATACTTATATATAATGCACACACGGTGTCATTCTAATATCTGGAATACATGGAAAGCTGTTAAAATGAAAAGTTATTTAAATGATAAAATTTCCTTTTAAATGGATTGCTACATTTTTGGAGTATCCTTCTAGAAGTGCAAATGGATATGTTATATATACATACACTTTTCTATGTACAGTCCCCTTTGGGTTTTGTAGAGTGAAAGACTGAATTTACTGTGCAACTTTTAGTTCATTCCTTTAGGCTTCATCAGTTTTCCTAGAAGATACATAGCGTGTATTATATGCTCTGCTTGCTGTTGTAGAATGTAGAAACTTGAATAACGTATTGTTTCTGAACCTGTGGATAAACTAAAGAGTAGTGTTTGTAGTAGCAAAGCAGTGCACCTGTACTTGGAAATATCTTTTCCAAGTGATGCAGTGCATATTAAGATGTATATAGTAGGTGTGTGGTAGCAGCTCTGTACTAGTAAAAAAATATGGACATTTTTAGGTCATTTCTACTTTGAACTTGAGGATTTCAGACTTGACTAGTTTTCCTATGTGTTTTATATAAATTCCAGTGGTATAAAAGCTGAAGGGGTGAACCAGAGGGATGACTTTGTACATAGGGTCCAGGACAGGCTGAGTCTCTATTATATATAGAACCCTGGCAGGGAGCAACCAACAGATGGTCTGCTGAACAGTTTGTCCCCAAACAGGCTGAGAGCAGGCAAGCAGCCTACAGAGAACGCTTCCTAGAGGGTATTGGCTCCTGGGCTGGGGACCTATCTCCAAGCATTGCAGGGGTGTCTGTAACATCTCCAACATCCACACCATGTTCCAGTACCTGTCTTGGGGTGTTGTTAAAAAAATATATATGAACATAGTCTTGAAAGACATCACTCCTATAAGTGGACAAACCAGGTTGTTCAATAGCTCTTAAGTTCTTCAATGAAAAGATGCTCCTTACTGAAACAATTTTGCTAGTACTCTGGCAGTCTTGTGTCATCCTGGTTTTGATTGAAGGACCCTGTGCTGGTTCATGAACTCTTTAAGTGATCATGATACTGTAAAGTATGAAGTTCAGAAAATTAAAAAGGCTGCTACAGTTTGCTACTGAGAAAATTGGAGTAAAGCAAGGACCTGTTGGAAAGCCCAGGTTCTATTTCTGTGCAAGTTACTCTTCAGGTAGGGTTTCCAGCTGATGAGGAAGGAGGTGCTGGTGGGGAAGTGGGACCCTCTGGGTGGTTGGGCCACAGATGGAGCTGCTGCCTTGGCTCTGGGGAGTTGTTTCAAGTTGCCTTGCTGTGAGAGCTGTCTTATACAGGCTTTGGCTGAAAGCATTTGGAAGATGTGATGCAGTTTGAATAATTCTCATTGAAAATTAGAAAATATATGTCTAGTTTTCTTTTGTAGAGTTCACAAAGCAATACTCTGTATGCAGTGCTACGTTAATGGAAAGCTTTGATAGCTGTATGAAAACATGCCTTAAAGAGGGGTAAAAAAGGCACATACTAATTCAGAATTCTCTTTGGAGCATCACTGATTTACTTTTTTTTCCTATCTAACACGACTGAACACAGTGGTATTGTCAATATAATATAAAGTTATGCATATATATTCCCATAGAAAAACTGCGATATTAATTTTTATTCACCTATTTTAGACTTTTATTAAGATACCTGAAACAGGTATTTCCTTTATATTTGTTCATTGTTGTATGAATTTTGCTGCTTCTCTAACATCTAGTTTTCTGTCAATGTGGGGTCCTTCTATTTGTGTTGAGTGCCCTAGGGATGCATTTTCCTCAAATCAGATTTTGCTCTTCTGTTATTATTTAACTTTACAGGAGAAGATATTTAGCTAGTAGCCTTTTCCTGTTTTTTGGTTGGTTTTTTTTGGGGTTTGTTTTGTTAGTTACCTAAAAACAGAACCACAGTAAGAATGACAGTCCAGTACCACATGTTTAACAGAGGGGGAATAATAGAGTGAAAAATGTCTGTATCTGAAGAGGGGAGTTCTGACCCCAGTGAAATGGCAGAGATTTCAAGGAATTAATTAATTTCTCTGAATTTTTTTTTAAAGACCTAGGTGACACTACTAAACATATCAGTACTGCATTTGAAGTTAGCATAATGCATCTGTCAAACTGCTTTTTGGTTTTCCTTTTTCCAAATGCCACAGAGAACAGAAATGTGATGCAGTGGGTAGGTTCACCAAAGCGATGGATGATGGAGTTAAAGAGCTGCTGACAGTGGGACAAGAGCACTGGAAGAGGTGCACAGGGCGTAAGTGTCCCTTCTGAACTCAGCAGTCATTTCTGTGTTGCTTTTCTCTGTGTTTGTTGTTGTTGTTGGTTTTGTTGTTTATAATTCAAGGCGCACTAAAGGAAATCCTAAATTATCATGAGGATTGTATGGCATTGTGGTTGCTTTCAGTGTCTGAGAGTATAAATTATGCAAGGTTTTTGATTTTGTTATTTTTGTTATGAGAGAGAAAAAAAATCTGGTCCCTGCCCATAGGTTTAAAAATATTAAAAGTTAAATAATTCTAGTAATCCAGCTAAAGCTCTTGTTGGACCTGTTCTCATATATTTGTCATTTATCTACATTTTAGTGACATGGGCAAAGTAGACCTGTTATCTGATGAAATCACAAATGATTGGAATTTATTGACCCCTTATTTAGGATTCTTGCATGCCAGGAGGAGTGATTTAAAGATGAAATGAGTTTTTTAAAAGAAAAGGAAAAAAAAAAAAAGCAACTTGATTCTAACTTAATCTTTAGCCCAATTATTTTTCTTCTATCTTCTCTTCCTTCCCACAGATATTTAGGGTTGCAGAACTTCACACCAAGCCCCTATGACTCTGCCTGGGCTCTAATTTCCTAGTCCACAGCAGTGTTCAGTGTTTGTGGCCACCACAAGGCAGCTATTGAAAGGAAGCAGGTACTACAGCTGAGGATCATAATAAGAAACACTTCAGGGCAGGCTGTAGTGTCTGGCAACCAAAGACCTATCATATAAATCTCCCCAGATCTCCTCTATATTTTTTAATTTTTTTCCCTTTTTTAACCCCCCCCCCCCCCCAAAAGAAACCCAACATTGTCCCCAGACTTGGGAATGAGTACATGTCCTGAGCTATCTCTTTGCAGCTTTCTAGTTTAAAATTTCAGCAGAATATCTGAAGCTGACCAGAGGGAATGGGAAGTATAGAAGCTCAGTTTTTTCTGGTAGCAATTAAATTCAGCGTTATTGTCTGTAGGATATAAACTTTTAAATTACTTAGATTTCTCCACTTTGAATGAGAGTGTTTCCTTCTACACATCCCTGACCCTCCTGCTGGTCAAAAATAGTCTAACACAGGACAGAGCTCTTGCACAGATATCACTTCACTAGGAAATGATGCTGGGGGGAAACAGAGGAATAAGGACCCTCAGATAAGACTGGAAAAATAGCATTGCTTTTCAGTTACAGAAGCAGTGATCAAAACCACCATAGTTAAAGGCTGGTTGTAACTTCTACTTCCAGCAGAAATTCAGTATTTTGTTCACTGCTAAAATCTTCCCAAACTTCTGACACTAGTGCTTTAGGTATAGAATGACTCTTCTAAGACTTACAGCTATTAATTAGTTAGCATAAACACAGAAAGTCAGATATAATTGTGTTGAAAATTTTAACTTTTCAGACATTCATACTGAATAGAAAAAAAGAGGCTGGTGAATTGGGGCATGCAAAACTGAAGAATTTCAATAGTCTCTGAGGTTTTCAGTTCCCTGTCAGCTCTAGTCCCGACTCCTATTCAGAAGTATTTTTGGCACTTCCTGGGCAATAGTTATGTGCATTCCATTCTATGATGTTTAAAATGACTGACAGTGGAAAGTTCTTACATGCAAGTGAAAAGAAACCAAATGTTCTTTGCTGAAGTTTCCACTGGGGATTCAGTAACAAGTTAATGGCTGACAACTGAACTCTAATGCTCAGAATGGTACCTGTTATAAAAAAAATACCACTTGTCATACATATTAATAATATAACTTCTGGGCAAGAACTTGACCAAAGATAATCAATAAAATAATGCTGTTTGTGGGGTTTGTTTTTTGGGTTTTGGATTTTTTTCTTTTGCTTTATTTTTTAACCACACAAAGGGGTTCTTCTGTAAAAATCAGATTGCATGGGATGCTAGAGCAAATAAAAACTGCTATTTACCTGGACAGTGTACCCTCTGAATACAAATATTTGACAACAAAAACTACTTCTACTTGTTTTTTCTTCCTGCTAACATAGGTAGTTTATAAAAAAATAGCTTTCACTTTTCAGATTCCTCTTTAGGCCTTTGGTGTGGAGGTATTCAAAGTGTTAATAATGAATGCACTCATAAATCACAGCTTATTGACCTCATTGTGAGGAAAGAATTTATGCATATGTTTTCAATAAATAATTATAAAAAACAATTTTATTATTCAGATACTTGCATCAGTTTTTATCCCTAGACAATCTCAGTTTCTAGTGCCTTTAAATATAAAATCTGTGATTTGAGGAGAGTTTAGGTATTATAGGTCTGTATAATAATCCCTTCTCTTAAAATTTTAGTGCGATCTGTTTGCAGTCACAGTTTCCCACCTGTTTGTGGAGCCCAAATTGCAATTGCTTTACCCAGTTTTGGAACATCTGTAGCAGGGGAGGGGGTAAGAATATGACTGTAAATGCTTCACTAGAGGAAATGTAAAACCTAGCTGTTTTTAACATCTGCTTCTATCAAGTTTTGGAAATGCTGCAGATTTAGTCTCACTTGTCCTTGTGGGTTTTTGCTTCTGTTTCCCTCCCTTCTCCATCCTTTTCCCCCTTTCAGCACTACCCAAGGAATACCAGAAGATAGGAAAAGCACTGCAGAGCCTGGCACTGGTCTTCAGCACTAGTGGATACCAAGGTATTTCTATAGCTTTGTTTGTACATTACCTAAAAAAAGAGATTTTAATAGCATCATGCTACATTTTTTTTGCCAAAGATCTTAATGCTTTCCTCCTTGAACTTTACATGTCAAACATGATTCTGGAAAAAAATACTAAAAACTTGTTTCCCTGTGTGTATTATGGGGGTTTATACTGTAGTCTGCAGTCATGTTTTCTCTCACTGTATAATCATGTTTGTGGTGGTGGAGGAGTTTAGCTTGATCTTATTAATATATAATCTGGTCAGTGACCTGACTGACAAAACATGCTGTACATTTTTTTTATATATCAAAAGAATATATAATCAAAAGAAAGGGGAGAAAACGCGGCCTTGAAAATACCTGTCACAGAACTGTTGTGTGACATACTTTGTGAAACAACTCCAGTTTGCTTGAACTATAACATGCATTCTTTTGCCAGGGTAAAGGGAAAGCAGTATGGCTTAAAGCTAGGATGCAAAATTGCAGATCAACCTTATAAAAGAAAGCTTCAATTTAATTTCCATCATATTTGAATGATATGAAAAAATAGATCCTATGATGCTTGGGAACAAGGCAAGGATGGTTTTCTTTGCTGTTTGCCTAGTTGTACCTGGTGGCACCTTAGTATCTTGCTGAGGAAAATGCCCTTAACACTGTCCTGATTACATATATTTTGCTCTTCTTAATAACTAGTACACAAGTGTATTGTTTCAGAATTAATAATATATGGGATTCTTTGCTTTTTCATTTGAGTTCCCAGGCAGAGAGGATAAGTGCAGTGCTCATGTTGTTTTAAATGTCTTCATCACTGCTGCCATCACTCTGTCCATATGCTGTTCATGTGCAATTTCATTTGATGGCTGCTTCAGGTACAGGTTTGTGGATTAACAGACTCTATGCAAGAGACGTAAGCACCTGAATCTAAACTGATAGGATGTGCTTTCCTGATCTCAGTAATTAAAAGGCAGCACTGGACCTATCCCTTCAAATTAAGTACTAACTACACTGAGTATGGGGTATGATTTTTCTGGGCTATCAGTAAAGAGGGATGGTTTCTTCGGCCATACTCAATGGCTCTCAGTTCGGTTTCTGCTGGGAGCTGAATATCTGCATACTTTTTAAATTATTTTTGGCTTGTTTGGTTTGGGTTGGGTTTTTTGGGGGGGGAAGGTTAATAAAATACTTGAGTTCTGAAAGTTTAAGCATATAGGCCACTGAAGACTGCAACAACTGATTTGATGACATGAGCATTTCTAGCTACTGGTAGCTGACTTATACCGAATACACTGTTAATTTGTTCATTTGCACAATTAAGATGGGATGTATCTACTGTCCTTACCTCTTTCATCAGTGCTGCCTGCTTGCTCTGCAAAGCCTTATTATGCATGGTGAATATTTACTGCCTTCTCTTCTGATTTTCAGCCTAAAATGTTTAAGATTGCACCAGGCAAGATGCATATGTTAATCTGACTCATTCAAGCTCCTTTACTTTTGCTGCAAAACGAGCCTTATCAATTAGTTGCCAGCCACAGTGCATATTAGGAATCTGTACCCAGTATGTGCAGAAGCAGGGATACCTCTAAAACTATTAAGGACACATTGAGATGTTCTCATTTAACTTGGCCATGAGCTTGTGTACTGTCAGATCCATTTTAAGAACACATGCTTTGAAAGTATGTTTCTGGTCCAAAAATGCATATTGGACAGTTTGAGAATATGCTTGGAAGTGTCTTGCAGCCTGGCACTACATTGCCCATCTTATTGCATCATACAGTGCTCATAAGTTAACGCAGCCTTAAATAGCATGGCTCCTCTTTGACGGCACCAAATCTGGATGAGTCTTTCTCCTATATTAAGAAAATGTGAATGGCTGTGGTATGCCATTCAGCCATAGCAAAATCTCCTAATCCTACATCACCCCTCAATAATTTCGTTATGCAGTTACATGCATGCCTCACTGTCCTGCCAGCTAGTAGCAGGCACATCTTGCCTTCCAAGCTGCTTGTGTGCTGAATGTTATCAATCTGAGGTGGGCTTGTCAGTAAAATCTTGCTACAAGTAGTTCCTTGGTACATCAAACTCGATATTTTTCGTACTCCTGTACTGTGTTAAAACACTCACTGAAAGAAAAGAAAACAAACCAAAAACATTTCTTGATGAAAACAGCTCTGCTTCCCTAATCAAGCCTTGCAGAACATTAGTTTCCTCAATATGTAAGGTGTGTTCCCTCAGAGCTGATAATCACTGGCATTTACCAAGCAGTTGAACTGTGAAGAGATGCTCTGCTAAACGTCTCCAAAAGACTCCTCATAGTTTTACATCTTCCTTCATCTCCCTGTGACAGCATGCAGGCCTGTAAATCAATGAAAATACCCATTTCTCCTTGTGATTGGGTTAAAATATCTGTACTGGCAATTTTAACTGGTCTTTTTACAACTACCTTTAGTCAATGCTGTTAGGCTCTTTCTGTTTTTCATGGAGATACATGTAATGCACACTGCCCTCATTTTGTTGTAAATGTCATCAGTGTGTGAGGCTTTTTGCTCTCCCATTGATTAAAGAATCCCTTGATGTCCTGGTATGTCCTTGCACTGGGACTCGGCTCAGCTTTCACAGCTTGAGTTAAAAAGCCCAGTACCAGCTTCACATCAGTTCAGAAGCTGAGGATGCTGTAAACTTGGCCCTGTCTGACTGACAAAACTCTGACTAAAACCTGTGCTGACAACAGTGACTGGGAGCAATGTGCTGCTGGAATTCAAGTTACTCTGATGGGTGAGCATGTGGGTTGCGTGTGGTATCTCTGGTGAGGTGGCCTGGTGTAGGGAGTGACCAACCGGGCATGGCATGACACTGCTGAGAATGTGTGTTAGGACTTGGAGGGTGCGGCAGGTGAGAGGTGAAGTCTCAATCTTTAGGGATTCCCTGGCACTACCTGTAAAGGAGTTTGTAGAAGAAAAGGGTACAGTATGAGGAGCTACAGATACTCTTCTACTACTTGTGTGCCTGTCTATTGTCAGGATCCACTGGCTGGAATAACTTTTAAATATACTGTCCCTTAGCCCAGCTTTTGGAGGAGTGTGAATGCCTCTGGTAGTAGTAGAAAATCTTAATGTATCCTGTGCCTTCTACAAACTGACGTTGTGCCCTGCCACCCCAAATGAAAGAGGATTGGTGTTGGGAGGGTTTGTCTTTGAAGCTCCAGTCTATAAAGGTCTTTCAAGTTCTGCACCAAAGGGGAGGATTTTCTCTTTCTACTTCTTTAAGTCTACATGAAACTAATGAAATTTATTTCCCTGAAATTTTTGTATTGTTTTACAGTGATGTGAAGCTATCTTCTGAATTATGTACCTCTTAGATCTTGCAGTGATATTTCAGGTTGGGTTTATTTCTGTTTTATCCAGGCAGGCTCAAATAGCGGAAAAATAACTATTTCTCTAGCACTGTTTGTGTTGCTGGATTTATTAGTTCTTGGGATCAGTAGCTTTCCCTCAAAGCTTTTGGCTTTATGAAACCAGTCTAATGGAAAGTAATCAATTGATGGAACTGAAGCAACATTCAGTCATTACCTTGTTTCCTTTAGGACATGCTAAAATGAAGGAATTCTATTTAATAACTTCCTAATATAGATAGTCCATATGTTGTAGTAAAAGAAAATACTTTAATGTTCAAATTAATCATTAATAAAATCAATGTTTGGTAATTTTCAGTTAAGTCACCAATTAATGTCTATAGAGTAAAACCAAAATGTTCTTAAAAGACTGCTGCCTAAAGTCAAGACTTGTCTGAAAGGATGAGAAAAATAATTTTCTTAAACTAATATTCGATATCTGCAAATTATACCTTCCCCTTTCTCTACCTCAATCTGCTTTCCGTATTGTTGTCTACATGCTTTGGACAAGCTAACAAGGATGGAAAAAAAACCTGTGGTGTTTTGGGAAGGTGAAGTGGCATGAAAAAATGAAGAATGTAAGGCTTGTATCCATCTTTGTCCCATGTAGCTATGTCCTGCCAGTAATACAGTGTAATGAGTGCTTGTGGTGTTCTCTAGCTTAGGATTTGTTGTGATGTCTGTATTTTTAAGTGTACTTTGTGGCACCCTTTGATCTATTTCATATGATGATGAAAGTTAGAAACTTGCTCTCAAAAGCAGTGATTCTTACAGAGCTTGAAAATATGGTGCAAAAGTTTCCTAAAGGGTCACAAATCTTGTTGGCAAGAAAAAGATTTAGTTGGGCCTCCTTCTGCTTTGCTGATCATCTAATAATTACAGTCCAAGACTGTTGGAGAGCTTACATCACTGCTCCATAGGGCATCATGGAGAATTTGCTGCTTATCAGGTATGAAAATAGTTTATTAAAATATCAGAACACCGGGTGTCTCTTCAGCTTTGTTAGTCTATCTTCTGGTGTTGCCCTCCTCGTTCTCCTTTGCCTCCCTTTCTGTTAGGCTTCTGGTTACCCCATGTGGGGGAATGCCTGTGTTTTTAAACTACATACAATCATGAAATGTGGAAGTGAATAGTGCTAGTACTGTGGTAGAGCAGTGTTTACTTGGTCCCTTTAGCATTTCTACAAGATTTTCAGAGTTTTTCTTCTTCAATGGTATAAAAACAACTAATATTTTTCTAACTTCTTTATTGCTGCTGGTTATAAAATGATGGCTAGGCATTTATTATTGTAAAATAAGGTATTTTAGAAACTTGCCTTGAATCAAGGCAAATTTCTTACAGTAATTTGAACACTGATGTTTACTTTTAGGAGAATCTGATCTCAATGGAGCAATAACAGAGGCAGGAAAAACCTATGAAGAAATCGCCAGCCTTGTAGCAGATCAGGTAGGAGTATTATGAATGCATTGGTGTAGTGTGTACAAACACATTGCCTATTTGGGTCACTTCTGACTCTTCTTTCTTTCTTTTCTGTTAAAAACATAACTGCTAGTGCTGCAGACCAGTTACATGAAGTTACTGTTAATACTCTTAAATGCAATTTTGTCTTCTTTTCTACTACGTGTCAACTTAGGGGGTTGTGATGGGAGGGTATTTCTCTTGGATCAGAAAGCTCCCATTCTGGTTTCTAAAATACTTTTGAACTTGTTTGTTTTCTGATGTCAGCGAGCTGTCTTCATTACGGATACAACAGAATGATATTTAATCAAGGACAGGGTTCGCACATTCCCCCTCCATTCCTTAAATGTCTACAGGATCTAGATCTTGCTGCATTTCATTGTCTTGATATGCAGTTGTCTGCTTCAGTAACAAGCTAGCTTAAATAAATCTTTATTGGTGTATTACAGTCACAAATTGATGTTTACTGTATTAAGCTTAAAGTCTCCAAAATGCAGATCTTCTTGATCTCAAGGTTGAGTCTGGAAGTTCTTAAAACAGCCTTCCAAGTCAGCAACTGAGGAGGTGCACCTGTTGTGTACTTATGTATATTTAATGATATTTGTTGCTTAATAGTGCTATTGCTAGGACTGTTTACTCCTCTTGAGTGAAACTTTGAGGTAAACCCCCTCCCTTCATAAACTAATGTTGAGTAAAACAAAGAATAGAGGCATCTGCTCACTGGTGCTCAGAGTCTTGCTCAAAGGAGCTTAAATTTTAATAAGGATCTTTTAAATATAAAAAACTTGTAACAAACAATTAAGATTTGGTTTGTTTTTTCCTATTCTTTCTTTCCCTTTTTTCTCTCATCCTGTTTTTGGCATTATAGTTTCTCTTTTGTGATGTTAATATGCCACAGACACTTTTTTACTAATGCTTACACTTCATTTATTAGCCGAAGAAGGATCTTCACTTTTTGATGGAAACAAATCATGAATATAAGGGATTTCTCGGTTGCTTCCCTGACATCATAGGAGCTCATAAGGTATGCAAAGGGCCTTTCCTTCTAAGGGTTGGGCAGTAGGAAGAAATGCTCTCTTCACAATATATTTTTGCCAAACAACGTTCAAGAGAATCCATTTACATGTCTCTTGGCAATAGGCTGGTTTAGAATTTTAAAAACATTTATTCTTTTTTAAAACATTTATTCTCCTTTTATGGTATTTTTCCCAAAGATTCCATGGGATGGCACAAATACATTGTGAAGAGAGCATTTCTTCTTATGTTTGTTGTTTATGTGACACAAGGACTTTCCTGGATTGAAAGTTATACACTGCAATGAGATGTTGTCTCATCTTGTATAATGTGCAGATAAGGCTCTACAGGCATTTGATAGTTTGAGGCTTTTGGATGTCTGTTGTGTCACTCAGCTATTTTTTGAAACTTGATCCTTTTGTCCTTTCTGTGTCTATCATAGAATAGAATCACAGAATCATTTGGTTGGAAAAGACCTTTAAGACTGAGTCCAACCATAACCTGTCCACTACTAAACCTTGTCTCTAAGCACCTCATCTACTTGTCTTTTAAATACCTCCAGCGATGATGACTCCACCACTTCCCTGAGCAGCCTGTTCCAATGTCTGATAACCCTTTCAGTGAAGATATTGCTCCTAATATCCAACCTAAACTCCCCCTGACACAACTTGAGGCCATTTTCCCTTGTCCTATCACTAGCTACCAGGGAGAAGAGACCAACGCCCACCTCGCTGCAACCTCCTTTCAGGTAGTTGTAGAGGGTGGTAAGGTCTCCCCTCAGCTTCCTTTTCTCCAGGGTAAACAACGCCAGTTCCCTTAGCTGCTCCTTGTATGGCTTGTGCTCCAGACCTCTCACTAGCTTAGTTGTCCTTCTTTGGACACACTCCAGTGCTTAAATGCCCTTCTTGTAGTGAGGGGGACAAAACTGAACACAGTATTTGAGGTGTGGCCTCACCAGTGCTGAGTACAGGGCCAAGATTACTTCCCTACTTCTGCAGGTCCCTCCATAGAGCCTTCCTGGCCTCAGGCAGATCAGCACTTCCACCCAGCTTAGTGTCCTCTGCAAACTTAATCAATCCCCTCATCCAGGTCGTTGATAAAGATGTTAAACAGAGTTGGCCCTAACGCTGAGCCTAGGAACACCACTTGTGACTGGCCTTCAACTGGATTTAACTCCATTCACCACAACTCTTTGGGCCCAGCTATCCAGACAGTTTTTTTTTACCCAGCAAAGAGTATGCCTGTCCAATAATCCTTGTGTATTACTGCCTTTACCAAACTCCGTTTCCTCGTGACTGTGTTCATACCTGGGTTTTAACTCATGTTTTGCAAGCTGTCGGGACTCCTGAAAGCAATAGAGTGAAATAACAAACTTTGGGTGAAAATGTAGGGAGGCAGAATGAGTCATTGAGCACCTATGTATATGTGTATAGTGTGCAAGCTCAAAATGTGGCCAATGGCATTTTAGTTGGCTATAAAGACTTTTAAATTGACTACTGTTTTAATCAATGCTTTTCTGTATTTGGTTTCTACAGGGAGCAATAGAAAGAGTGAAGGAAAGTGATAAATTAGTTGCAACCAGTAAAATAACGCCGCAAGACAAACAGAACATGGTGAAACGCGTGAGCACCATGGCTTATGCACTACAAGGTAAACCAAGTTCTGGGCTAAATGGCAATGTTGTAGACCTCTGAAGGACATCTCTTAAGTAACAAACTTTGAAAGAGAATCTTTGTTCTACCAGGAATTATGAGCAGAGCTATGGTTTTGGCCAATGTTTTCTTTCAAATATCATACTTCTACTGCAAAAGATACATATTTTGAAAATGCAATTTAAAAAGAAACAACACTAGAAAGCAACCAAAACTACAACAAAACAACAACAACCACCTCAGACTGATTTTTTTTCATTTTGAAATTACTGTATTTCAAAGAAAAAGGATGGGCCCTGGTGCAGGAAGCAGTGTGGCACATGCAGCAGTGCTTCTCTGACTCATGGTTCAGTCAGACATAATCCAGTTGAGATTAATGTTCTTGAGGATGGGATTTTATTTCCTGGATGTTCTTTGAATGAACCTTTCCTCTTTTGGTTAGAGATATATATGAGATGCAGCGCACACAAGGAAGTGCGAGTCAGGGATCAGGCCTGCAGGATACCAAGCCCTTAAGTGCATCCTATTTTTGACTTCACTGGGACTACTCATTGCTGAGAGAGCTGCATCTTTTTCAGCTGTCTTAAAGCCAAGAGTACTCAGTATTTTACAGGACAAAGTCAGATCGTCACACAAAGTGGATTTCAAAAACAAACAAGGAAACACACACACACACACACACACACACACACACACACACACACAGCCCCCTTCTGGTTACAGTAGTTTGGGAGGACTGTGCTGTATAGGTGGTAACCTTGGAAAAGACCTCTGGGTGACGCTTCCAATTGAGAATATTTCTTTTCTCTTTACTGGTATCTCAAATATATTTAACTTTTTATTTCAGCCATAAGCTGTGATCTGACAAGAGATGCAGAAAGTAGTGAAAGGTGTTACAGATTCAGTAATGCTGTTTCTCAGGTTCCTACTGAAACAGCCCCAGTCAAGAGTGGCTCAAACACTACTGGCTGTGACTTACAACTTGATAGCTATACCGTTGGAAATGCAAATGTCTTAGTCAGATTCTGTTGGAAACACTTCAGGAAGGAGCAGTTACCTCAGTAGAAAATCCTGCTTGTATTTTTTATCAAATCTTTGTACACGTGAGTATTGTAACAAGCACCTGGCTTTATCCAGGAAGTGTCTGCATTTTAGCAGCGAGTAATTGATGCCCTACCAGTTTTACAAACAGTTCCATTATAAGTTGAGTGCTGCAGGCAAAACAGGTTGTAGAAGCACAGGAACAATAACTCTACTGGAAAGGGTGAACACTGAGCTTGTTGTGCAGTAACTCACCTGAACTGAGTGAAACTTCCTAATTACAAATACGTCTCTTGAATAATTTGCCTCCTGGGTCTAATTGCAGCTGAGATGAATCACTTCCACAGTAACCGGATTTATGACTACAACAGTGTCATTCGTCTGTATCTGGAGCAGCAGGCACAGTTTTATGAAACGGTAAGGTGTAGTATTTCAGTGCCATTTTCTTGGCACGTACTGTGCTGCTACTTTTGTAAGAAATACTTGCAGTATTTAATCATCTTTTTGTATGAACCTCTCCCAGAGAGCAGATATTTGAAGAACTGGACGTGTGTTTAAAACAAACAAACAAAACCACCAAAAACCCACCAGCAACAAACAAACAAAAAACACAACAAGAATGAGCTAAAATAATATTTTCCTATAGACACTGTTTCCCATGTACACAACTACATCATATTAGACCTCAAAACCAGTGTTGCAGTGTTGATAAACTTTATTGTTGACAGCTTTATTCTTTTTCTATAATGCCAGTACTAAGGTTACAAAGAATTTTAGTTGCTGTGATATGCAGTAAGAAAGACCTGCTGCACTGAATACAACAATAAACCATTTGAACAAAACTTCCTTCCCGTAGGATGGGAGGATGAAGGGAAGCTTCTGTGATTTAAAGCCTGATGTACACAAGTGTGGATCAGGGGAGACTGGAGTGGTTTAAGTGACTTACTAAGTATGTTAACTCTGAGCACTTGACCTACAACCTTCGTTCTTATTTAATGTTGTTCTTATGCTTGTATTCCTTGTAGTTTTTTTAAAATGAAACCTGAGAACAAACTTTCTAATGTGATATGCTGGTAAAACATGAGTCTGAGTCAGCTGGAACCTGACTTCTGTCACTCAAAGGAGCACTATAAGCAACTGGTTGCCCTTCACAGCAGTAAAAGGTGCCAGTGGGGCTTCAGAAGTATCTTCAGTAGATGAGAACTTCAGGTCCCCATCAGGTCACTTGTTCAGTTTCTCTAACACACCTGATGGGGATAGGCATAGGTTTCTCCTCACTTTCTTTCAGTTTCTTGTCCAGTCTATCCCAATTCTTCTGGTTCACCAGTCTCCTTGTACCAAGCCTCTCTTCCTCAGTACAGGGACCAGATCCATGTTCACATGTGGGGTGCTGGCTACCATGAGAGCTGTGGGGAAAGAACAGGAGCTCTGTTCTGATGTGTCGCCTTGTTTCAGCAGGGAAATGAATTTAATGAAAAATCTGGCTTTGTTCCTGTAGCCCTCCTGTACAGTGCAGTGCTAGATAACTGTAGGCAGGGTTGTCATCTTGCCTAACAGGTTCTTTCTCCAAACCAACAAGCATGGTGAAAGTGCAACACAAACAAGGCAGAAAAGTCTTTATGATTGAATGCTTTGAGAGTCCTACATACACAGAATCTGCAGTAACAACTGCAGTTTTTCAGAGAGAACAATTAATTTAATTTCTTAGCCCATAATAATTTCTGTATATTAAATATGTAAAGTAGCTGCATATTAAATATGTTCTCTTTCTTTGTTTCAGATTGCACAGAAGCTGAGGCAGGCACTCAGCCGCTTTCCTGTGATGTAGAGAATAAGGAGTAGTCAACAATAAAGAACAACTCCGAAGTGCTTTTCTGATTTGGGGGTGATGCTAATAAAAACTTTAGCCTTTGTCAGCCAAATAGAAACACCAAAAAAAACCCCAACAACAAGAATCAGTTGTAGAAAAAAAAAAAGTATTTAAAATTTTACTTTATCAGAAGATAAGGTTCTCTTATCTTGAATGGTCTCCCATTTGTATCATTATTTAAATAAAAACAGCTAGATAATGCTGTCTGTTATGGGGATCTAAATTATCAAACTGATATGTTGCCATGGACTTAATGCAGACTTTTGTCTATCAGATGTTCTTTCAAAAACTCTTAATCAACATCAGAGTTACAAATTTGTATCCTGTTTTGTTTTGGTTTGTTTTTTTCAAATGGGAAAGCAGACAAGCTTAAGAAAATGACCTTAATTCTCATTATATTCAGTTCAGCTCTCTAGCGATTCAGTAGCCAGGAGGAATTCTATCGGTGTATGTTTCTGGTACATGTTCATGATAATCTCCTGAATGAACACTTTAAAGTTTTGCTTCCCATAAGCAGCCATGGCATGCTGTTCCCATTATGACTTCTGGTCAATATGATTCATTCTTTCCTCTCTCTTTTTTTTTTTCTCCTTTCTAACTAAATCTTGTACTTGTGGCACAACACCTCAGAGCTTATGTCAGGCTCGCTCTTTCTCGCTATGCACTGTGTAAGAAGACAAAGTACAAACAAGGAAAGAGCCATTTAGGAAGGTGTGAAAAGGTTTTTTCCATAGCAGCACTTTGACAGCCCCCAATGTTATGCCATAAGGCACTGGTGTTCCTCAGTGCTGCACAGGGCCAGCTTCCCTTTTACCCCTCGGAGTTTGAGTGTTTCAGCAGAGGGGTCACTGCCACATCTAACCCAAACTAGTAGAAGTCCCCAAATTCCAACTAAGCTCAGGTCTTCATGTAGTAGTATGGTATATCCCATTAGCTTGGGTTTACTTTTTGTTGCCTTCTAATGCAAATTAAAAGGTGACAGAAGTACTGAATAAAATCAGTAGTTATCACACAAACCGTGCTTTGATCGTCATCTCTTATCAAGTGGCGCAGTGTCTTCTTTCAAACTGCTGAAATATCATTTGAGCCCTTGGCTTTTCAGAACAAAAAAGCCACCACCAACCCTGTTCACAATGGGCACCAAACAGTCATTCATATCATGCCGTATAGCAAGCAGGAAAGCCAAAATGCAATTTTTGCTAAAATGTGCCTAGAAAATAAACACTTCAGCGAAAAATAAAACTTTTTTAAAAGACATTTTACCAATAAGCCATTCTGAGTGACGGGTACAGTCTGCTGGTTGAATAGTTGCCTTATTCTGTTTTGCGTTGGTGTTAACTTTTGTGTGCTAGAAGGAAAATCTGGGTCTGCCTGAATAACCTGAAACCAAACCAAACAAGACTAAGCCTAAGTCTAGATGCTTTTCAGTGTCACGGGTTTCGTTCACGTTTTGTAAACCTTGTCTTTTTCTCCTCCCAATTTTAGTTGTTCGCTTCCAAAATTCCATAATGCAGTGTTGTTTGATACAGCCATTTAAATATGTACAAATTGTAAAGAATGTGTATAAATGTTTTACACCAAAAGTAAGATCTGCTTGCATGTAGAAGCAGCTTATATAATAAATTGTTACAATGTGTACAGTAAATTCTGAAATCACTTTTTCAAGCCAGCATTTTTTTAGCATTTGTATATTCACTTTTTGGTAATGAAATATCTTTGTAACAGACTTAATTTGGGAGGGGGAAGGGGGTCTTTTTACCAGTCTTTAAATAGCTCCGTATGCACTGAAGTTGAAGGTTCTTTATCTTGCATAGATTGTTTTGGAATCTAAGTGTAAGCCGTGCATTCCCAGTGCAGGGAAGCTATGTCAGAGATGCAAAATTTTGGCAAAAAGGAAACTGTTTAAAGACTTCTAGTAAAATGAAGTTAAACTGATAATAAATATTTATGCATATCCACCAGACTATTTTATTTTTTTTTCTTTGAAATCATCACTTTGCTTTTTAACAGGGTGATGCATTATGAGGCAAAATCCTTATAGCTTTTCAGCAGCTTAAACACACTGAGCTTAAACAGCTGAGGAATGAGGAGGCATCCATGCGTCTTCCATAGAGCGGGCATCGCAACTGAAGGGTATAATAGTGCCAGTGACTGCAAACCAGCAAAGGCTACGCATACGTTGTGAGCTTTCATTATTCAGGTCAGTCCAGCTCCTGGCTGATGGAACCTTCCTGACTGCAAATAAGTAGTAGAGCACAGTGCGACTGTGTATTTCTGGCTTTGTGTCGGCATGGCGTTGACCCAGAATAGAAATCAGGTTGTCTTTGGTGTTTGTGTTTTAAATTAGACATGAATAGTGACATAGTTAGGTTGAGTGAGTTGGGAGCAACATAAAATCTTCACACTGAAGACACAGCCGTAATAAAACAAGTTAGAGTAAAACTTGAGCAGTGACCTCCTGAATTCTGTTTGTCGTAGCTGAATAAGCCTTAATACTGTTTCCTGCCTCATGCTTTTCTTTGAGGGTGAGATCTAGCCAAACACTAACATTATCCCAGTGACTTTGTAAAAGATGTCAAATGCCCTAGCTGTTGGATGTAAGTTTATATTTTAATTGCTTATTCCATTACTGCTGAAATACTAAATTCACTCCTTAACAATAAGAATGTAGCTATACAAAGGGGAATGCTACCTGTTTTTCTTGTCTGCAGTTACTAGACTGCAGCAGCAGACTTTGTTATTGTTGCAGTGTATGGTGTATTTTGGAAGAGTACTGTCACCTGCAGTTAGAAACAGTATTCCTTAATGCTATAATGAGGCCTAACTTTGCATGCATACTGAAATTTTTACACTGCTGAGCAATTTCTATTTTCTATGACAAAGTATTTGAGAAAGTATTACCATAACATACACTTTATTCTGTAAATTCTGATGAAATATGTTAATTTTACTGCTACCAAAATTAGTCTTGTTTAGTGCAGCAGAATAATGTCCTTGTAAAGAAAGAGATGCATCTGTTGTGGGGTGGGTGAGTTTGATGTACACCAGACACTTCTGACACTGTGCGTCCTGCTGCTGCTGTTGCCTTTCCTACTGCTTCACACTGAGATGTGTGAGCATGCACCAGGGCAAGGTGAGCTGTATGGGTCCTCAGTCAGGTTTTTTTTCCACTCTATGTACTTTCCGTATTTTTCTATAACTCTTCACTCTTCAGCACTAATCACTGATATAATAGCAAACAAGTATGGAATGGGAGAGGTAACCACTTTGGCAGAAAAAAACCAAACCTTTTTTTCTGTCTAAAGAATCCCTAACAAAAAAAAAAAACCTCATAGAATTGGAAACATACAGGCAGGCTGGAGACCAATCCACCCACCCTGTAGAATGGCAGTATCAGCTTTAAAGGACATCTGAGTCATAAATACACATTTTCTTGGAATTTTGGAGATTTCACAACATGCCAGCATAGCCCTTCCCAGTAAGTCAGCATGTTATTGCTTAAAAGAAACTTCCCTTGCACACATAATCGCTTCTGTAAGGTGTGTGGATATAAAGTGCTACTCTAAGCTTGAGTTTTCATAGCTAGAACAGTTAACCAACATATCTAATAATTTCTACGTATTAGAACTCTTACCACATACCTTCAGCCACTTTTTAACATAAACCATGCTGGATTAATAATTCTTTCCTTGAAGTGTATCACCTTTCTTCTCTGGATGCATAAAACTTACCTGTTCTCTTGCTTCTGCTGCTCCAAGAGGTTTGTTAGGGATAATCCCAGCAGAATAATGAGAAATGGAAGGAGTGTATTAAAAAAGGCTGTCTGTAAATGTGGCACTGAGCTTAGGGGAGGTAGAGCACTGTACATCATCTAAACCAAAGCAGGTCAAGTGCCCTGGGACTGACACACAGCTGCCTGGGGGTGTCTGACCAAGGGAGCGTGCTGGGGTTTCGGTGTCTTACTGCATTTCTTCAGACTTCTTCCTGTCCGCGAACAATGTCTGCCCTGAACTAGGAAAGACTGAAGCAATATGAAAGCAAGCACCAGGTGAGCTCTCCAGAAATAGAAATTCTACATGTGGGGTTTCAGTAAATTAACCTGCTCTGAACATACATGGTTTTTCCTATAGGCTTCCTTAAAGGAAATGTTTGTGTGGGGATGGACAGACAAACAAGTATTTTTACCTTTTGCTGTGAAAGACTTGTACCAGGATGTCTGAGTATTCTCTCTATAATAGGGAAACTGAGGGACAAGTAGTTTGTCGCATGCCTAGAAGGAAGGAGGGCTGAAAATGGAACCCAACTGCTAATTCTGAGGAAGGAATTTGATGTTAAAATTCACTTATATTCAGAACTGCAATCCCCTACCCAACTCCGTTTTCCTATCTAGGGTCTCTCCTCAGCCTCTTCTGCTGATGCCTAACTCCATTGCTCCTGACGGTTTGCAATGGTAATGTTTCTGGTACGTACAAGAAGTACCTATTAAATTGCTTGTCATGGCATCCACCCACATCCACCTGCAGTTACATTATGCCTCAGTGACTAATGAATTTCGTCACCCACAGGAGACTTGAAAATAGTGGGACAGTAGACTGGAATAGGACTGTGAAGAGCTTGCTCTCATCCTTTCTGTACCAGAGGATAAAGGGATTGAAAACAGGACCTTAATAAATTGAAAGGAATGCTTTTATTGAGACCGTTTACAGTAGAATATCTGAAGAAAATCAGCCTGTTTAAAAAAAATTTAAAAAGTGACAGCAGTAGATGAAACTGGATGCTAAACATAATGGTACTTCTAATGCAGAAGCTAAATATTTATCAGACTTCTTTCTGATCTGTAACTACATCAAGATAACTAGATTAGGTTAGTTAAGGTACTAGCTGTTGTACTTTATAGCTCTTTGTATACAAGAGTGGTAGCAGCTTCTAGGACTATGAATTAGGACAATAATAATGTTAAAATAATTAACAAATAATATTGCCATATCAAACACAAAAGACCAGCTTTTTGTAATACTTGTAAAAATAGATAGATGGAAGTTCATCTCTTAATCCAATTAAATGAAAAGATTAAATGCTTCATTATGCTTCCTTCCCTGCTTTACAGTTTAGGGGAAGAGCATCTCATGGCTCCCATGTGATCCTTGTGCATTGCCTGCTCATCTGGACGTCCCTGGACCCATCAGAATTTATTACACTCCCAATGTAAATTGTACTGTATTCACTTTGTTGGCATCTCTGAGACCCTATGTCTCCTGCTAGGGCAGGAGGGCATCATTGTTACTATGTTCTTGCAATTCTGTAAGACTGCCTGGAGGGCTTTGGTGAGGATGTCATCCCCTTGCAGTCCTACCAGCACTCACAAATCTGAAATATCTACTAGCTTTTCTTAAAAGCCCTTAAAATGTTTATGTGAAAATCCCATCTTGTTTTATTTTTTAAACCCACTACTATCATTTCCAATGACATGATGGAAACACAGACTTTAAGAAGCCCAAAACAAGAGTGTGACACTCTTTATCCAATGTTCATCTATTTATATTTATTTTAAATCAAATTCTTTCCAAGCCAGACACGGGGTCTTGTCAGTGTGTCAAATCTTGACAAAAATCTTCTCTGCCCATGGCAGGGGGGTTGGAACTAGATGATCTTTAAGGTCCTTTCCAACCCAAAGCATTCTATGAGAAGTTTGGTGCATACAATAATATAATGATTCACCAAGTTGAAGTCTTGCCAAAGGTGAAGTAGCCTCAAAAATGAAGGCCATACAGGGGTGAGGGATGGTTTTCCAATTGTTGACTAGTTCCTGACTGGCTGACTAGTATTTTTAAGCTAGTGAAAATTTTGTTTCAAAAATCAACATCTGGAAAGGAAGTGAAAAGTTAAACATACCATCTGTTGCAATATAGTAGCAAAATATAAATGAGACTGCTTGCTGTTAGGAAGGAGCTGCTGAGCTTGACATTGCCCCATACGGTTCTCATCTGATTTTTACTCACCAGGACTGCACTGCTCAGGACGACTTATGCCCGCAAAGTTAAGAAGTAAGGAAACTCTTCATTTGTCTTCTGTGTTTAAGTAGTGACACTTTTCTGGCTGATCCCAAATTGCACCTACCAAACTTACAGCAAGGACTTTTTTTGGTTTGTTCTTGGTTTTGGTGGTTTGGGGTGTGTGTTTGTTTGTTTGTTTTAAGACAAGACTTTGGGAAGGAGGTAGGTACAGAAAACTTCTTCCCTAGTACAAGCATGTTTGTGCTTACTTGGCAATAGATAAACTTCACTGGGGTAAGAACTAGTGGCAACGTAGCTGCTGCTTATAAACACAGTCTTAATGCTTGACAGAAAGGAAACAACAACAACAAAATCCCAAACAAACAAAACCACAATGCAGGTGTTTATGAGAGTCTTCCAATATTTAAAACAAGTTTGCAATCACTGAGAGGAGGTTGCTGCAGGAGTTGGAATATGTTTGAATGTGGTGTACAATCAGCATGGGAAAAGGGCAGGGACTGCAATGGTTTCAGAGGGGCCTGAGGGTCTGCTCTTTGAACAAGAATTAAGTTCAGAAAAGCTGTGTTGGTAGGTGCTGTCTGGCACAGCTCCCATCTGAGTGAGCTGCTAGGTTTACAGTGTAATTATCTGGTGTTGGTGTCTCATGATGAGTGGCTCTAAGTCATTTTTGAACAGTAAAATAAAACAGACCTTCCTGAAGGGGATGAGGCAGCTATGATCTTCTAAAGCTTATTGGTTCTGCTCTGTGCTTTGCAAGAGTCTTTGCTGATGACTCTGAAGGCAGAGAAGAGGGTGTGAGTGTAGCTGGCTTCTGGCACAACGAGGAAACAGCCCTTGAAATCTGCCCCACAATACCTTACAGTTCTCTCCTGTGGGACTCCAGCCACCACTAAGTTAAACTCGGTGACCAGCACTAGACAACAGTTCGAGTGCAGGTGATCATAAAAAAATGTATTAATCTAATACGTCTAGTCAGCTTGCATAGATCTGCCTCTTAAGGCAGGAGGTTGCTTAAGAGTAGTAATTTTATAATGGTTTCTCTGCAATATGTTGTATCCTGGACCATCCAGGACTTCTGTTCCTGTATCAGGGCAGCCTTTTGAGCAGCAGAATCAGATTAAACTCATTTTAGTTACTCTGTCTTCAAAGAGGCTTCAACAGAAAAAGTTGGTGATGAGGGCAGCAAGGAAGGCAAGCCAAAAAGGTAATGAAGTAGAGTTAATGAAAAAAGCAGCAAACAGAGGTGAGCAATAGTAGACAGGGTGCCTGACAGAAATAGGGCTGTTACTTTTGGCTTGTGGTTCAGAGAGGAAGACATGAACATTGCTGTTACACTCCAGCTGCTCCTGCACCCTCCAAAGTTTGTTTTAGATGGCACCGTAATTCTCACACCCCAGGAGCTGGCTGCCCCAGAAACCCACAGCTTTGCTGAGCTTTTCCAGCTGCACCCACACACAGGCTTTCCATCCTCACCCTTCCCTTCTTCCCCTCCCCGGCCCTGCTTTGCCAAGCTGCTGAGATTATTTTGGCATGCCCACACTCTGTGCTCACCCCCTCCCATGCATACCAGCCTGCCCAGGTCACTGGTATTACTGGGGTACCTGTAACAGTGGCTGGTACCAAAAGTGAGGACATGTCCAGGGAATAGAGTGCAGACAACAGGTAAAGATGGTTTCTCACCTCCCTTCTACCCTGATAACTTTTAAGCCCCAGCCCCCCAACTTGGAGCAAAAAAAAAAAAAGATAATGTGCTGCAAATGAATTTAGCTCCAATTCCTGCAACTTTCATTCAGCAGGGCCAGTGAGCCCTAGACCAGCCTGCTCACCTATATGGGCTAAGCAGTTTTGCTATGTGTGCCATGACCAATCCCCAGACCAGCAGGGATTGCTACAGCCACAGTGAAATCCAAACCACCTGCACCCTTGGGAGGACAGGGGAATGTATCATTCTTAATCAACTTCAATGAGCAGAAGTTAGAAGTACAGCAATTCTTTTTATAAAAGCTGTACAAAATCTTGTTTTAGTGAAGAAGAATGGCATATCTAAATAAACAAGTCAAATTGTCAAAAAAAATAGTGACTAGCAAGCAGAATGAAAGTCTACTTATGTTTACTTGTATGCACAAGTACTCTGTGGATTTCATTGGTACATTAAGAATGATGTAACATACCAAAATGGTTGTTCAGATAACTTAAAACCATGGCCTTTCCTCAGTCCTCTTTTCTGGTCTGTTCTCCTCGCTCTGTGCTAGTTTGTTAGCTACCCCTTTGCAGCATCACTGACAGAGATAACACCTCCTTCTGCAGTCCTCCTTTCCTTTCAAGAAAAACATGTTAGTCACTCTGCATTCACCATAAATTACAGGGCTGTGAAATAGCTTGACTCCTTACTCAGTTTTCTTTGTTTTACCATGTTAGTTTTTCTTTACCCTTCTCCAGTGTGTGGCTGGTGCTGTACTGAGGAACTCCATGAACTATTCTGGTTTGAATTAGTTCATATTTGATGTGGTTTATACAGTTGCTCTATCACCTGATGCCCCCTCCCCACCCGGGTAGGGGAATTGGGAAAAGGAAAACAGATTCGTGAGTTGAAACAAATATATTTAATATGCTAGTAATAGTAATAATAGTAATGATTCTATGAGTCTATGATTTTATGATTTAATTATAATAATACTAATAATACTAATAAGAAAACCTAATATTAGTAACAGTTACAATATAAAATGCACAGAGTTATACTCAGCCAATATTGTGGGAGATTAGGCCTCAAGGTTAGGATGGTAAACATGGCCCTCTCAAGACGCCAGCCACAGAAGAGGGAGCAGGAGGCAGAGGAAGAAGGGCCGTATCCAGAAAACTCTTCAATTTATAGTGAATGTGACGTTGATGGTATGAATAGCATTAACTGGTCAGCCTGGGGTCATCTTGGGGTCAGCTCCCCTAGGTTTCCACTTCATTCCCCCCAGCCTCTGCAACTTTATCTCAAGACCACAAAAGATCTTGAGCGCTATGGCAACCTGCATACCAGTATTAGCTGAAACCTATAACAAAGTTTTTATCGACTTTGTTCCCATGAAAATAGTGTTGCAGTCCTTATGAAACCGCAGTTTTACTCAACAGAAAACTGACTCTGAAATTCTGTCCCACTAAACCAGGACAGTATTCCACTCCTTATTCTATACCATTTACGTCACATCCAAATCAATGTTAATTTCTGGTTTGAATATACACTTATATACACAGGTATCATTCCCTTAGTCTGTGGGCCATGTCTCTAAAGAGTTAATTGAGCTCCAAAATGGTGAGTTCCATCTGTCATGACAGTCTTTCAGGATAGGTGGAGTGGTGTGGAAGTTACTCAGTTGGCAGGTCAGGAGTAGGCCTCAATGCAGTGTGATGGACAGATGAAGTGGGGCGCATCAGGATTGTGTCATGCATCTGGAGCTCACAATCGGTGTAGCTGATGCGGTCCATGTTCGTGGTCTGTGGAGTAGATGCTGATCTGCAATATATAACTAGAGAAATGATGGTAAGCAGTATCATATAACAACTAGCCTCACACAGTTTAAATTATTGGCTGTTCTCACACAGAATCAGATCTCCTTGAGGCACACATTGAACATCTCCATCTTCCTGCATCACCCACCAGGTACACAGAGGCCCCTGAGCAAAAGCAGTCCCATGGATGGGTTTGCCTTTACCCAAGACAGGAGTAACCCAAACATTTTTTCCCGACACACTCCTTACATGCACCACAGGGACCCTGTCATCTTCTACTGTATGTAGAAGTTCTGATTGAGCAGGACCAGCTCTATTGGCAGACCCTCTGGTGTTAACTAACCAGGAGGCTTTGCTAAATGTTCATCCCAATTTTTAAATGTCCAAGCTCCCATTACTTTCAGTGTAGTCTTTAATAGTCTATTACATCTTTCAAGTTTCCCTGCAGCTGGTGCATGATAAGGGATATGATATATTCACTCAATACAATGCTCTGTAGCCCAATTGGCTATGAGACTATTTTGGAAATGAGACCCATTGTCCAACTCGATTATCTCTGGAGTACCGTGTTGCCACAGGACTTGCTTTTCAAGGCTTAAAATAGTGTTATGGGCAGTAGCATAGGGCACAGCATAGGTTTCCAACCATCCCATGCTTGCTTCCACCATGGCATTTGCATTGGTGAGTGCATGGAAGTGAGATAGAGTCAATTTGCCAAGCCTCCCAATTCTCGTATTTCAACCACCTTCCCCCATACCGCTGAGGTTTTAAACATTTGGCTTGTTTAATTCCAGCACATGTTGCACATTGATGAATGACCTGTGAGATAGTGTCCACAGTCAAATCCACCCCTCGGTCAGAAGCCCATTTATATGTTGTATCTCCTCCTTGGTGCCCTGAAGTGTCGTTGGCCCACTGAGCTAAAAGTCATTCACCTTTACGTTGTCAATCCAAGTCCACTTGTGACGCTTTAATCTTTGCAGCTTTAACCATTTGATGGTTGTTTTGATGTTCCTCAGTGGCACAGCTCTTGGGTACGTGGGCATCTACATGATGTACCATTACAGCAAGCTTTTCTAGTTGGGCAGCAATATCTTGCCACAACGTGGCAGCCCAGATGGGCTTCCCCCTGCAGTGATGCAGCATGCCCAGCACAGCAGCACTCAGTGGTGGTGTAACTTCATTCAGGGCACAAGAGTCTGCTGTCAATCTCCATTCCCCAGTAGGCTTTCGCTTAGGTCATATGGGACTGTTAAACGGTGAGCGATACTTGCTGATTGCTCCTTGGCTCGCCAATTGACAGGTCAGTGTATGGATGGGAATCAGAGTCACGATTAGTGTGGTATTGCCATCAGTGCACTGTTGGAGAAGCAACGGGCACCTTTTGGTCCTCGACTCTCAGTAGAAGGGTCGTCTCATAGACTGCGCAGATTAGACAGTTGTCCAATGTCCTCAGTCTCTACAGCTGCAATACCAAATGCCCACCGATACCCTTTTGGGTCCTTGAAATACCCTCTCCTGAGGCAATCTATGCCCAGAATGCATGGAGCATTTGGACCAGTCACAATAGGATGCTTTTGCCACCCATTCCCAGTTAGACTTATGTCAGCCTCTAATACAGTCAGCTCTTGGGATCCCCCAGTGACTCCAGAAATAGTAGTGGATTCTTTCCCTTTATGGTTTGATGGTATTAGTGTGCATTGTGCACCAGTGTCCACTAGAGCCTTATACTCCTGTGGTTCTGATGTGCCAGGCCATCGAATCCACACAGTCCAATAAACACGGTTGTCCCTCTCCTCCTCCTGGCTGAAGGCAGGGCACCACTAATACTGAGTGGAATGTTCATCACCACTATTCGCATTACTCACGTTTAAACAGGAATCTGAAGCCTGGGGATCTATGCCGTCTGGGGAGTCGCCCACTGGAAGCGGGAGTGCAGTTTTCCTGGAAAAATCTCCTTTAACATTTGTTTTACCTCGCAGCTCCCGTACACGTGCCTGTAAAACCGAGGTAGGTTTTCCATCCCATTTTCTCATGTCTTCTCCCTGGTCACGCAGGCAAAACCATAGGGCACCTCGTGATGTGTGTTGTCTCTCTTGAGTAGGTCTGGCAGGATCACTGTTTCTCCTTATAGCTGAAACATTCATTGGCACAGAGACAGTTGTTGGTGCAGATAGGGAGTCTAACTTATCCTCTATTTTAGACAGTCTTGCAAACACCTTATCAAACAGTTCTGCACATTTGTCATGTGGCTTTTCCACTGCTGAGACACTTGCTTGTGGTGAAGAACGAGACTTGTCCACATAACTCCGCAGTCGACGGTTTAATTCACACACTGTTGGTAGTGCATTACCGTTTTTCCAGTTAAATAGTGCTAATGCAGTGGCAAACAATGGGGAGGCTGTCGCTACCCACTTCTGCCACATGGGTGCAGTAACTCTGACCGCATCGGGATTTAATATTGTCCGTCCGCTGTACAGGTCAGTAAAAACCAGTTCAAGCACAGCTATTTCTCTCAGATTCTGCATACCTCGCTCAAAGGTTGTCCACTTACTCAGGCAGTACACAACATCATCCTTAGAGGGATACCTTTGTTTCACACTTAACAGGAGTCGCCTCCAGAGGGTGATGGGGCGTGACTTTTCTGAAGAACCTTTATCAGTACCCACTTCTTTGGCCCGTGATCCCAATTGCTTGATTTCTGTAACGTCTAATGCCAAAGCAGCAGCTCCGTTATCCCAGCATCGGAGCAGCCAGCTAATAATTGACTCACCTTCACGACGGCCAAAGTCCTTACGTATATTTCCCAGCTCACTCATGGTTAGGGGGTGAGCAACTATGTCTTCCTCATTTGATTCCCCTGCTCCCGTTGGGTGTTTCCTCTTCTGTATTACAGTGACTAAAAATGGCAATCTACTCCCTAGACCCTCTGCAGTGCTTGTCGTAGGAACTGAGGCACCTGCGGTGCTTGTTGGAGGGGCCGAAGAAGCTGAGGTGCTTGTGCTGGGGGCTGAGGCAGCTATGGTGCTTGTGGTGGAGGTGGAGGGAGTTACAGTGCCTGTGGTGGAGGCAGAGGAAGGTACAGTGGTTGTGGTGGGGGTAGAGGAAGGTACGGTGGTCATCATGGGGGTGGAGGAAGGTATGGTGGTCGTCGTGGGGGTGGAGGAAGGTACGGTGCCGGTGGGGGGGGCAGAGGCAGCTGCAATGCTCAATATAGGGCCCAAGATAAGTCCCTGTAAGGCACGGAAGAACCCACGTAAAAACCTCCAGATATACAAATATTTCCCTCTAAGTGAGATTGCAAACTGAAAAATATTCAAAATGAACAGTATGATCACAATAGTTGAAACATTCCAAGGGTACTTAAAATTCCCCAAAACTGCTGAAATTAGTTTCAAGGGAAATGAAAGACCACCAAGAAATGTTCCACTCTGAACCTGACCATGCGAAACAAAACAAAAGGTATCATTAACAATAAAATCCGCTGAACAATTTGAGAATGCTGGAGCTGTCTTCTTCACAGTCTGACTAGCCCAGGAGCAAGGCATGTCATTACTAGCAGTCTCCAAAAGATAACATCCGTACATAAACGAAGTATAGAGATAGTGAAGCATTCTCGCTGTCAACATCAAACAGTACAGCCGCACAATAACCTTGATCCAAACTCCAGACCCAAAGGCCAGCATAAAAAGCAGCACACATGGGATAAAATCCAATCGTATTAGTAAAACTTCTATGAGCCAGTGAAACATCATGATTACCGACTAGTAGACTAAAAAAATGAATACTTGTAACAAATCCAGTCAAGTCAGTTAAAGCTTCAGCCCTTCAAAACTCTCGGATTAAAAGTCTGTGGTTCTCCCGGATAAGCTATTTGAATTGAGTGCCAAATAAATCGCACTAAGCAGCAAACAAATCACGTTTTGGTGTCAAATTAAAGCACATTGGGTGTCAAAACTAAACCATGTTGAGAGCCAAAAGTAAACTGTTGTGGCCTATACAGTTGTTCTATCACCCAGTGCCTCCCCCCTACCCAGAGAGGGGGGGAGAGAAAAGGAAAGGAGATTTGTAGGTTGAAATAGAAATATATTTAATACAATAATAATAGTAATAGTAATAATAATATTAGTAACAGTTATAATACAAAATACACAGAGTTATACTCAGCCAATATTGTCGAGGAGTAGGCCTCAGGGTTAGGACGGTAAGCAAGGCCCTCTCGAGATGTCAGCCACGGAAGAGGGAGCAGGAAGCAGAGGAAGAGCCTGAGAAGGAGGAAGATGGGCCGTACCCAGCAAACTCTTCAATTTATAGTGAATATGACGTTGATGGTATGAATAGCATTAATTGGTCAGCCTGGGATCACCTTGGGGTTGACTCCCTGAGGTTTCCGCTCCCCCCAGCTTCTGCAACTTTATCTCAAGACCACAGAAGACCTTGAGCGCTATGGCAACCTGCATACCAGTATTAGCCAAAACCTACAACAAAGTTTTTATCGACTTTGTTCCCATGAAAATAGTGTGTTGTGGGCCTTACAAAACTGCAGTTCTTCTCAACAGAAAACTGACTCTAAAATTCTGTCCCACTAAATCAGGACAGTATTCACTGTCTTTTCAAATGATCTGCTCTATGTCGTCTTGTCATAAAGCTGCTGAGAAGGAGAGGAACACCTGAGATTTATTGCCCAATGCCATTTCTACAAGATTTTTCAAAATTTACAAAAAACCAAACCAAAACCAAACAATTAAAAACCCCCAAACCCTCTTTTGTTTGCCTTCCGGGTAAATCAATATGTTCTTCCTTCATGGGAATGCGTTATTACGCTGCCTCTTGCTCCCCTTGTTCTTTGGCCTGAAACCTCTCCTAAATCTGAAAATTAATGGACGGGGCTTTCTAAAGCACAAGGACACATTACCACAAAGTATCCATTTATAAAATGAAATGAGAGAAACAAGCCTAACTTCAATTCAAAAGCACCACATATGTTGTACTGGAAAAAACTAAAATGGAAAAAAAATGTCGACATGTGATAATAGAAGAGAAAATCTAAGCATGCAAGATAGTTTGGGTTCCTTTGAGAGAGTGACTGAATACATGACTTTTTTCTATGTGGGTTTGTATCTGGCACACAACCAGTAGTCCATTATCAAAGGCACTAGCTAGAAATTCTGTGTTTCAAGAAAGATATAGCACATAAATACTTAACCTTACACCTAGGGAATGTTTCCCATGGAACTTATATATAAGTATATATATAAGAACTGAGGTTCTGGATTATATTTAAGATTTGGGATAAATTAACCTACTCTTTACAGGGGTATTAGGCTCCTTTTCTCGGTAGTTGCAGGGTGGTGGTACTGGTTGCTAGATAGCTGATGTGTTCCACCAGGTTAAGGGCACAGTTCACTGCTGCCACACGCTGTGTTTAAAGCAGTTTTTGGAAAAAAAGTATGAAAAAGTGAAATGCTGATAATGTATTCATTTACACAAGATCAAATAAGAGTCAAGGAACAGCAACACTTTCGTCCCTTGTGTTCTCCAAAGTTAGTTACTTCTTTCTTTTGGAAAGCAGTGATTTCATGTACTTTTGTTACAAATTCATGTTTCTGAAGGTAAGCACTTCACTCCTAAAAATCTATTGATGTCATGATTTGATTGTACTAAAGTGGTGCTCCTCAAGTAGAACACTACCTTTTTACCCCTTTTGTTCGAATACTTGAGTAAATCTGAAACTATTACATGGACAGGATTTGTCCAACATTCACTTACATTCCAACAAAATCTTTAGTTTTGCTTTAGTTTTATGTTATGTATGCAAGAAAAAACAGAACTGGAATGTGAGACTACCTTAAAACATCAGCCTCCATTGTTTTTACACAGGCATTTCTATGAACACAGAACATGTGCTCATCTAATTAACAAAATCCTATTATAAAATGCTACAACTGTAAATAGCCAGCATTGAAAATGAACTCAGTTACCATGCTCTATTATCCTTATGAGTGTTTAAACAACTCCCACTAATGCTTATACACTGAAACTCTGTAGGATATATTCTCCCCTGAACGTCTGATCACACAGAGGGCAGACTCTAGTTCAATAAGCTTTAAATAAATCAACATTAATTAGAGTTGTGAATTGAGCATAGAAAACTCCATCCTTGTTGCCCTCTCTGCCAATCCTTCATTTCTAAATGCCTCGTTATAGGTCTCATCTACTCTGTATGCTCCTCTTTTTCTGATGTATATTCTGTATTACAAAATAGGACAAAATAACTAAACATTCTTATGTTAACAGAATTAATTTACAAATTAATCCTAGTAAGAGGGATGAGAAGCTAACATTGTACTCAATAAATAAAGTGTACTGCACCACCAGAACTATCCAGATAAATACGAAACCCTGCTGTGACTTGACTGACTGCATTTTCTCTTCAACTTTTCCAATTTTCTTATAACTTGGTTAGTCTAAAAAATGCAATGGTAGGTTTTAGTCTTTTAAATTATTTAGCTTTCAGGTTGATCTTCTAGATCATAATCAGCTTTCTGTTGTATTCTTGCATTTTTCCACCCTTGTATTAAACTGTTTCTGTCTGGCTAGCTATAACATCTCAATAGACAATGAAACTCTTAGATTCTGAACAAACAGAAAAACTCTATTCTTTGTTCTTACAAATATGGAGCATCAACAGAACAGTTAAATTCTTATTTAAACATGAAGTTAGGAATGGTTTTGTTGCACTGGGCAGTTAAGTGGCAGTAGCCACTACATACAAGAGCAATGCCACAACAGGCAATCTAGCATTGCTTACTGAGAAAAAATGCCAACACACGGGCAGCATCTCTGTCTGTGTAGATATTAAGCACTTAACTTTAAATTTAAACTTTCTGTTTTATTAAGTATTTTAGTTTTCCTATCAGGAGTTTCAGAAAATTAGGCAAGAGGCAGTGGAAAACTCTGTGGCTTCCTAGTCCTTTGAACACGAGAGGGGAATACCTACAACTAATCATAAGCATGTCAGTCTGGAAGAAAGGATAAAAATTTTATCTGGTTGTCTGGTCACTATTACTGCCCAAATAAACGCTGTCTGACTAATGCTGCTCATCTGCACATAGTTTTGGGATGAAGAAAGTTAAGCTTTAAAACAGCTGCTGTTACTGAAAATAGTCTCTTAAAAAGAAAAGGCTAGTATCTGTGAATGCAGTCAATCTGCCTCTCTAAATAGATGTTTCTCATTTAGCAGACACACAGTTAAAATATAAGCAGAAGAGGAGGTGAGGAATTCCACTGACCTCCCAGCAACACTTCAGACACCATTTTTCATTAGCAGCATTTACAAAACAGTTAGCACTCCACCAGAGCACCTCTCAGCCACTTCTGGTACACATTCAGAGCTTGAATTCACAGCCCAATCTTCTGCCAATCTGAAGCCAGAGCCTGCAGCCAGATAGGCCCTGACTCAGTCTGAACCTAAAGCCATTTGGCTTCCAGTCCAACCACCTTTAGCAGCTGAACCTGCACTGTTTATTCACTTGAGAATTCTTACTCAAGCATAGAGCCATGAGATTTAGGCTACTGATATACTTTAAGTTAGGCATATCTTTCACTTTCATGCTGATCTGGAAGCTCAGGTCTGATTTATTAATCCACTTCTCTCCCTTCCAAATAACTGATTAAAGGGTAATACTGATACAGAAATATTAGTATTCAAAGTTTATTTTTCCTGTTGTAAGGATCACAGACCCATGGGCAGGAAATAAGAGGAGATCATCAGGAAAGGCTGTAAACAGGAGTGGAAAGTTGAAAATTTTGTCACTGGCTTAAGCAAAGAAAATGTCTCTGCATGGTTCCTCTTACATTCCTGGCAAGGTCAAGTGTCCTTTGTCAAAATCTAAACACACAAATAAAACACACTGATTTATCACTTGTGCTTCTCGTGCTTTTCAGAGTTATCTTTAAGGAAATGCTGTTGACTTTGTAGAGATACGGTGACCTAGCTCAAAGTATATCAAACTGTCCCTGTAACAAAGTACCAGATGTCTTTTGCACACAAAGTTCTTGACACAGTCAAGACAAGCGTAACCAACTAGAATAGAAAGCTCTACTCTCAATTTCACTGAGGGTGTAAGAGGTGGCATGAAAAACTCACAGCTACTTTCAGAGCATCATTTTGAGCACTTCAGCCTACAAATGTTGCAAGTATTTCTCTACGGCAAATTCAGCTTTAAATAAAAGTTATTCTAATATTAACTAGAAAATGTGAAAACAGTAAAAGGTTTTGCCTATTAGCAGCAGTTCCTACTTGTTTTGAATGTCATGGGAAGGAAAAGGTATGTGGAGGTATTTCCCCTATTTCTTCTTTTCTTACTGAAGTCAAAAGTTTCTCATAAAAGGCAAAACCCAAACTGTTTTCAATGACCTTGTGGACACACACATTTCCTCAGAAATTTGTGACCACTGAGGCTATGTGCAAGTGGCCAGAAATATCCAGGAAATGCTGTCATAAATAATCTTCTATATTTCATCTCAGAGATTTAAAAAAAAAATTACCATTCTTTCCAGTAGCATAATACTGGACACAGACAGGTGTTATTTGTTTGTTTCTACTGTGTATCATCAAAGCTTTTTGTACAAGAGTCTCGGATTGCAAAGATCACTCAGCAGCACATAAAGACAGACAGGTAATGCTACAGGGACATTCACTCATTTGATACCCCGAAGTCTAGGGTATGGGTTCACACAGCTCTTCCAAACAGGTAGCAGACAGCTAAGCCCAGAAACTGTATACGTTGCCCAGCACACCTTATGTCACCCTACATATGGTAGCAAAGATTAGGATCAGGGAAAATAAAAAGCCCTATGCAAATACCAATCCCACTTTCCCCACCAGATCCTTTCAAAATGCTACCTGTTTTAAGAAGGCACCATAAACATACCTAAAATTAATCTCCTTTTCAAATCACTACTTGTTATACAATTACTAAAACAGAGGTATGTGACAGGAAGACAGTACTGGCTTTTCAGTTTATTTCCATCAAGTTCAATGGGGTCAGGGACTGCTATATTCCACCTGGTTGAGCACAGCCATGAGCGATGTCCTCAACATTAATGTGAGACAGTAATAACAGATGGTAATTTGGGTATTTTGCCGTTTTCTCTACATATAAATGTAAAGTATAATTCTGCCATATTAACAAACTATAATTGTGCTTGATTTACCTATGCATGAATAGGACTTTGTGTTCTGCTAGAAATTACAGCAATTTTTTTCTCATCTGAACACATTCCTGTACCTGTGCCTGCCTCCTCAATCCATTCCTTATGGCTGAACTCTGGCAAAAAAACCCTAGCACTTCGTCCTGCAGAGTCTTAACAGGGAATTGTGATGGGAAACTTGCAATGTCAGAGGGGGGAAAAAAAAATAAACCAAAGTGCACTGTTATATGAAGGAACACTGCTTTTTAATTACTAGCTAACCTAAAACATGCTGCCGGAGGGGTCACCGCCGGCCGATCGCGGC
>NW_010186252.1:620-1608 GCF_000695765.1 Mesitornis unicolor | reverse complement strand
CCCCATCCGTGCCCACCAAAGCCCCAAGTCCTCGCCCATCCATAGACACCAAGGACCCAAGTCCTGGCCCATCCATGGCCACCAAAGACCCAAGTCCTGGCCCATCATGAGGACCCAAGTCCTGGCCCATCCATGGCACCAAGGACCCGAGTCCTAGTCCATCACGAGGACCCATCTTGGGCCATCCATGAAGCCATAGACCCAAGTTCTGGCCCATCCATGGCACCAAGGACCCAGGTCCTGGCCTATCTGGGGTACCCATGTCCTGTCCCATCATGAGGACCCATCTTGGGCCATCCATGAAGCCAAGGACCCAAGTCCTGGCCCATCCATGGGCACCAAGAGCCCAGGTCCTGTCCCATCGCAAGCACCCATGTCCTATCCCATCACGAGGACCCACATCTTGGCCCATCCGTGGAGCCAAGGAAGCCCTGGCCCATCAGCAGCACACATCCCCTGGCCCATCCTGGTGGGTGGTGGCCATCCCCGTCCCCTCCCACCCCTGTTGTCCCCCCCTTAGGGACGTCTCCTCGGTGGAGCTGCTGATGAACGACCACCAGGCCCTCAAGAGCGAGATGGAAGCCCGGGGCAAGAGCATGGCCGCCTGCCTGGAGCTGGGCAAGAGCCTCATCCTCAGCAAGAGCCCGGCAGCCGACGAGGTTTGAGGGATGGAGGGGACAATTTGGGGGTGTGGGGGAACAATCTGGGATGGGCTTGATGACCGTCGGGTGGTCCCCGTAGATCAAAGCCAACGTGGAGAAGCTGCTGGCCAAGAAGAAGGAGATGACGGAGAAGTGGGACAAGCACTGGGAATGGCTGCAGCAGAGTGAGTCCCACCTCGAGGAGGGGAAAAAAGGAGTGACATTTGGTGGGGGTGGGGGAAAAAAGGGGCTCAGGCCCTGTCCGTCCGTCTGTCCGGCAGTGCTGGAGGTCCACCAGTTCGCGCAGGAGGCCGTGGTGGCCGAGGCCTGGCTGACGGCGCAGGAGC
>NW_010186252.1:0-489 GCF_000695765.1 Mesitornis unicolor | reverse complement strand
GGGGACCTCCTGGGGTCTGTTTGGGGGGTGGTGGTAGCCGCTCCGGGTGGGCTCAAGGTCACAGGGGTGGCTGGTGGGGTGGTGGCGCCGTCGCTGGTTTTTGTCTGCGCGCCATTGCTGTGTTTGTCCCTGTGTCCGTCTTCATCCCGTCCCCGTCGTCTTCATCATCTCCATCTCCATCATAATGCATCCCAACTCCATCCACATCTCCATCCAATCCCATCTATCCCATTTATCCCATCCCATCCCGTCAATCCCATCCCATCCATCTCATCCCATCCATCCCATTATTCCCATCCCATCCCTTCTATCCTCCCATCCACCCCATCCCATCCCATCCCCATCCATCCCATCCATCTCCATCCCATCCCATCTATCCCATCCCATCCATCCCATCTATCCCATCCATCCCATTCCATTATTCCCGTCCCATCCCATCAAATCCCATCCCATCTCATCCATCCCATCCCATCTATCCCATCCCATCCC
>NW_010186251.1:0-4199 GCF_000695765.1 Mesitornis unicolor | reverse complement strand
CTGGGATTCTGTGCCCTTCCCTTTCCTAATCTGGGATCTTTTCTGAATACACAAAGTGGACACCAGAGGAGCCAAACCGCACTCGACAAAGCCTCTGCTGCTGTGGGTACCCCAGTCCCTGCCTTCCCTTGGGTGCGGAGAAGGAGCCAGCCCAGCCCTGTCCACAGACACTGCTGCCTTACAGGCAAAAGGGATCAAGGGTTTTCTCACACAATGGGATCTCCTCATCAAGGCTAAACCTTATTAATGCCTAAAGATCATGTTATTCTCCAGCCCAGCCAAATTTCCTGAGAGAAAAGCTAATGGGTTTTAGTTTTCAGTGCTACCCCCCTCCCCAGGCAAAAATTCCCCTTCAGGACAAGGCACTAATTACCTTAGAAGTGCTCTCACACAGCATCGAGCAGTGGACCCCATACAAACCTCCACCGCAGCATCACAGGAGCTGATTAAGTTACCAGCAATCTCTCTCCCGATTCCCTCCACCAGTTTGAGTGGTCCCCCGAGCCCCATGCAGGCATCATTAGCAGCTCCTGCAATGGCAGGCCAATCAAATTAAGTGGAAGCATTTTTGTCTCCTTTCCAGTGGAAATCATCTGCCTTTACTCTTCCCCCACCCAGTAGATACACAAGCAGGCAAGGTGCTGCTGGGGGTCCAACAACAACCTGCACGGGGACCACCAATACGGAGGTCTGAGGTCACCACCAGTGCAGGAATCAGCTCCTCAGGCAGGTGCAGAAAGAGCTCTGTAAGGACTTATTTTACAGCTCTACCGAGAATGCCACCCGTGATTCAACTTTATGGGTGTCTACAAAGATATTCAAGCACAAGAGTCAGCATCTGCTCTCTGCAAAACTGCTGGAGGAGTCTCGGGGAGTGCTCATACCTGGGTTTGTTTCACCTATCGCAGCGAGTTTCTGTGGCTGGACAACTTATCCACGAGCATCTGACCCAAGGGAACAAAGAGAGCAATGGCAGAGCACAAAAAACCACCTCAGGAACAAACTAAAGCAAGAAAACAGATGGACAGGAATGAATCCTTTTTGGACCCTATGCCAAATTCTCTCTTCATCTGCCCAAGAGAGGACACGAAGGGCCACATACCTGGGTTTGTTTCACCTATCGCAGCGAGTTTCTGTGGCTGGACAACTTATCCACGAGCATCTGACCCAAGGGAACAAAGAGAGCAACGGCAGAGCACAAAAAACCACCTCAGGAACAAACTAAAGCAAGAAAACAGATGGACCCTATGCCAAATAGTCTCTTCATCTGCCCAAGAGAGGACATGAAGGGCCAAATTCAAGGGTCTCAGTGGGGCTTTCACGTTTGCACAGCCAAACTTCCACGGGGATGATTTGCAGCAGCCTTCAGCCTGGCACTGCTCTCCAAGGCTGGCACACACTTAACCTGCTGAATCCATGTTCTGATTCACTAACCCATGGTTTGTGCCTCTAATTCTGCATTCACCTAACCTGTCTGTACTTCCAAAGTCCATAAGCATCCATTTACAAGGGAGCTTCAAGTTTCCAATTTGACAACACTGCCAATAAGGCAATGAAAGAAATGCCTCCTTTATCCCATGAGCTGGTGGGGAATCAGCACCTCATACCCCTGGGTTCACAAGGACACGGCCTCTGCAAAGAGAGTTTAGCACATTTAAGGTGTGAGATCGACTCGCTGAGGCTGACAGGGAAGTTCAGATACAAGCACTCAACGGAGAGCCTAACAACCAGGACATCAATCTCCTGCTCCAGAGCTTGCAGATGCATTCACACCTTCCTTACAGCTCAATTTAAGTCGAAGGTTTGACTCACAGCATTAAAATGCCGGTACCTGTGAACCATGCAGCTCTCAGGACCTCATCCTGTGTCAGCCAGGCCAAGAGCAGCTCTCAGAAGACGCCTCCCCCTCTACCTTCTCTTTCCTAAGCTCCTGCTGTGCCTTCCCAAGTGACCACGACAGCATGGAACAGGTTGAGGAGATCTGACAGCAAAAAAGCCTGGGCAGCTGAGATCTGAGACAAGGACAAGGTGGGAGGAAAAGCAAACACCGCGGGGCCCTTTTCATGGGAGGAGTTTCCAGAAGTGCTTCTGAAACTCCACTGGTAAGGAGTCTGACAGAGACACCACGATAAAGTGGTTATAACAGTGTTGGAAAGTACGCTTCCAACATAGTAAAAACTCATTAAAGAGATTTTTCTTTGGCAGACAGACTGCACGTTCTACACCCTACATTTCTTCAGCGTGTCAATAACAACATGAAACAAGAGCCAGGCGTCTCTGGACAAGTCCTACACAATTTCTGTCAACGTAAACTAATGGAGAGAAGGAAACCATCCTCCCAGAACAGGCTGTGAAGTTGTGTGACTGATTAGAAGCTCATTAAAATGCCAGATATAGACAAATAAGCATTTTTTTCCCCACCAGAGCACCCGAGCGCTCTCCATCTGGAACAGCACCGCTCACATGACTGTTTAACAATGAAGCGGCACAGCTTATGGACACACAAAGTTATTTTGGTGCAAACGAACGCGGAGGAGGAAACAAGCAAGGAGGCTGAGCCCAGGGGTCACAAACACAGAGTCACACACACAGAAAGGAGAGGTTTAACCTCAATCTGCCCGGCTGGGTGCCAACATCACAGCGCGGGGCTGGACCAGGCATCGTTCTGGGAACAGCAGGAACTGGGTGTAAAAAGCTACGGCCAGGAGGAACCAGTTCTGATCCAGTTTGACTTCCTATGTGACCCAAAGTGCTTCAGCATCCAACCCCCCAATGCCTGCACGTAGCACTGTCAGGGCGTACAACAGAACGGAGGGGAAATACCAGCGTTATCAGGGCATTATAGAGAGAACCCAAATGTCCGTTAGCTCTCCTCACTGTACCCCAAAAGTTATACACGAAAAGCTCCAGCAAAACCAAGTACTGCACAAAATCAGCAGGCGCCCTTGAGACCACGAGCCCAGGCTGACAACATCATCCAAAAACAGGGCCCAGGAGGAGATCCCAGAGCGCGGTCTATGCAGGTCGTGCTGCAGCCCTGCTTCGGGCCAAGCCAAAAGCATGACGCACTGCTGAGGGAGCTCAGCAGAGCACGGCGCCATCGAGAGCCTCCATTTACACTGAAGGACCCCGCAGCACCAAGGTTTTTGTTGGAAATCGGGTAACTGCGCGTCGTTGGTGTGAAAAAAGGTGCAAGGTGGAGGCTTAGCCCCAGCTCTCCAAAATCACAGAATCACAGAATCCCAGACCGTCAGGGATTGGAAGGGACCTCCAAAGCTCATCCAGTCCAACCCCCCTGCCGGAGCAGGAACACCCAGATGAGGTTGCACAGGAAGGCGTCCAGGCGGGTTTTGAATGTCTGCAGAGAAGGAGACTCCACAACCTCTCTGGGCAGCCTGGGCCAGTGCTCTGTCACCCTCACTGAGAAGAAGTTTCTTCTCAAATTTAAGTGGAATCTCCTGTGTTCCAGTTTGTGTCCGTTACCCCTTGTCCTATCATTGTTTGTCACCGAGAAGAGCCTGGCTCCATCCTCGTGACACTCACCCTTTAAATATTTATAACCATGAATGAGGTCTCCCCTCAGTCTCCTCTTCTGCAAACTAAAGAGCCCCAGCTCCCTCAGCCGCTCCTCAGAAGGGAGATGCTCCACTCCCTTGATCATCTTTGTAGCCCTACGCTGGACTCTCTCCAGCAGTTCCTGTCCTTCTTGAACTGAGGGGAAAATGGTAAGGAACCAGTTTGACTCCAGACACCTCTGCCACACAAAGCAAGTCACTTCACGGACCTGAGAGCGCACCCACTTGTGGCCCTCGGGGCTGATGTTTAAAAATCTCCAAGCTAGCTCAGAATTCGTGTAACTTATCCAAAACATGGGGTCAGCAGCTTGAGGATTCTTCTATTTCCTTAAGGCTACGCTAAACGTGCAGCGCTTCAAATCGAAGCCAACTACTTTGTTATCAGTACCAAAGCCGCCTCCTATTTTCTAAGGTGTCTCCATGTTCTTCTTGACAAACTGCACCAACACAACATCACCTGTGTTCTGCCACAGCAGGAAGCTCCAAATTAACGAGCCTTCCGATAGCCCAACCAACCAAACCTGGACTAAATGGTCCACAAATATCAGGCCAGCTGTGAGAAACACAAAAATCAGCTGACAGAATACTGCTATTATTAATATAATATATAATATTATTAATATA
>NW_010186250.1:0-762 GCF_000695765.1 Mesitornis unicolor | reverse complement strand
TCCTGAGGCTATTGATTCTTTGCAAAAGGTTACTACGGCAATCACTTGTAAACAAGCCCACAGGTGGGCTCCTGAGTTATCTTTTCATCTCATTATTTTGAACCCTGCTCGACAGCCTCATGCGTTAATATTTCAATGGGACTCTCAGAAATCGGATCCATTCTTGATCATTGAATGGATTTTTTTGCCAAACCAGTCCACGAAAACCATTTTGACACAACATGAAATGTTTGCTTCTCTGATAATGAAAGCTAGACAACGTCTGTTAATGTTATCAGGAACAGATTTTGCTTGTATTTGTTTGCCTGTGACAAATGTGTATTTACAATGGCTTTATCAACAATCAGACGTCTTTGTTATAGCGCTGACTGGCTACACTGGACAAGTTACGTCTCATCCACCCTCACATAAGCTACTCAACGCTGCCTTTTCTCTAAAGTCCAAACCGAAAAGGAGTGATCAGCCGCTACAAGCCCTTACTGTGTTTACAGATGGGTCTGGGAAAACCCACAAATCGGTTATAGTGTGGTGGGACGAACAATACCAGTGATGGAATTCGGACATAAAATCTACCTCAGGTTCTCCGCAAATAGTGGAGTTAGCTGCTGTAGTCCGAGTCTTCCACAAATGGTCTGCTCCGCTTAACCTTATTACTGATTCTGCTTATGTTGCAGGAATCGTGGAACGTGCAGAAGCGTCAGTGTTGAAAGAAGTCACGCATCCTAAACTTCTTGATTTATTACAGGAACTTATTTTCCTTTT
>NW_010186249.1:22551-28130 GCF_000695765.1 Mesitornis unicolor | reverse complement strand
TGGCTCCTGCAATTTTACATGGCTTTTACAATAAAAATCTCGCACTTCCGCTGCACAAGAGACAGTTCTGGATCAGAACCAGCAGAGGAGCAGCCCGAGTCTCACACCCAGCAACTCCTCCACCAGTTTGTGTCTGGGTGGACTGGCAGGGGAAAAGAAATGGGAACTTCAAAGGTGCTGGAGCTTGCAGTTTGAAAGATGATTTATCCCTTGCACTCCACCTCCCCTGGAGCACCGCTTCGAAACCTTCTGGCAGCACTGTTAATAAAAGAGGCAAAACGGAGTCATTTCTGGTCACAGAGTAGACCCATTGACCCTGGGAATAGGGTAAAAATGGTGCTCCACAAGCACCCTGCTGTTACAGGTCAGGTCTATGTGATCCCTAAACCAAAGCAGCTCCTAAACAGTGGCAAAGCCACCCCACCAAGCCACACGTTTCGGCCACCTCCCTTCCGTAAGGGCTCACCATCATGAGACTCTTTGGTGACCTGGCTCAGCCTCGTAATTCAACACAAAACTATTATTTTTTCTTGGCTGGGTGACATTTTTGGTCAATTCTGTGAGCAGATTTAAATCACCAAACACTCCCATGATCCTTACGCCTGAGACAGGAGAGCGAACACAAAGACTCAGCCCAGTGACGGCAGAGCCGCCCTTGCAGCTGCAGCTCACATCTTAACGCGAAACCACATCCATCAACGCTCCTGCCTTCACCTAGGGCATCCAAAACCGGACAATTTTAAAGAGAAGTCTGAGGTAGAATATGCCACCTTGCTTGGTGGCTTTCCTTCTTTTGCATCTGAGCAGAAGAACCGGGCACGGCGTGAAGTTCGGCTGCGCAGACACCACGCTTCGTAACACCTCCTCATCTGCCTCCGCACCTCTGCCAATGGCTGCAGCCCACATCAGAGCCAAGATAACGGCCCCGAGGGGCCAAAATGCATTTTGCAAGCTATGAGGAAAAAGGCAAGAAAGCAAAGCAACAGGCATGTTCACACCAGCTGAAGAAAGAAGTAGCTCTGTGATCCTCTGAGATTATTTTTGTCCTTCATGCGTGATAGCAGGGAGGTAAATCTTAGTAGGATGCAGCTTATTTCGGAAAGGGAGGGAGTCTGTTTAGGTGAAGGAGATCGGTGAGTGGGCAGAAACGAAGGCAGACGCCCATAAGGACCATAAAAACCACAAAACTTGTCATGCATTTACCATAAAAACCCAAAAAAACCAACAACAACTGGGAGAAGTGACTCTAGATCTGAGAAGAGCTTCCATTGAACACTGTGAGATTTGTTCTCCATGGCACTACCTGATTAGAAGACTTATGATGCTTTAATTAGTGATTCATTGCAGTGCCATTAGTTCATTAATGCGCCAAATCTTCCAGGAGCTGTTTCCACACCACCCTGAACATGTCAGTTCTTGCCTCCCCTCTGGAAATGCGCTTTGGTGAGGGCACCCTCCCGCCCCGAGCCATGTCCTGCACTGCACAACCCCATCCTGGGCTACCGAGCAGCTGCAAATCCTGCAACTGTGCCCCTACAAATACCCACAGTATCATTAAAAAAAACCTGTGAGGACAGATCACAGACGAGGTTTAGCTTGGTTGTTACACTAACGTAGCATTCTCTATCCACATTTACATTTGCACAGTATTTATAGGAAAGTGATATAAAGTGGAGCACTGATTTACACACAAGGCATCTTTTGAATGGGCACAACAAACAAAAGACAACAGTCAACACCGGAAAAAAGTAAAATCAAGGTATCTACCTTTGAAATCTATGGGGAGGATGTCTCGAAATTCAATATATGAGGCATTCCCAGCTGGCACAAAGAGCTACAGGGCACATGTCTCCATGTAGGCAGTTACCTCCAGGCATCTAAGGACACCAAAGAAGGAAGGAGGCAGCCATCTGCACTCAACTGAATGAAGTTCTTTACCCAAAATTCCTGAAGGTTTGAATCTAACAGACCTGGAGACAGAAGGCTGGAGTCCTCTCTCTCACCCCTGCAGAGGTAAACCAGGTGGTAATTATCATTGAGCCTTCCTCCCTATCAGACTTCACCCAGAAGCTGCTGTATACAGCATTAACACGACCTCACCTGTAGCTGCAAACTCATCCCCAACCTAAGCACGTAGATACAGTGTGCCTGTATGATAAAAAGAGGAGGTAACCAAGTGACAAGACTTCTTAAAATAACTCCTAATGCCAGAGGTATGAGGCTGCTACTCAGACAGCTTCCCCTCTTCTGTGATGGCCAGGTAGATGATTTCACACAGAGGTCCTGTGCTGGTACCGGAGGGTGTCGGTCTAAAACTCCTTAAGAGAGCTCCAGCTCCGGCTGCTTTGGTGTGTGAAGTTTTCTGGCACAGCTTGAGAAAGAATAATTTAGCAGCAGCTTGTGAAATTGGCTGCACTCTGTTCTAAACTTACGCAAGATCTGGTGCGTTATCTTGGATCACGGGCCCGTGTCTTCATTAGCTGAAGAGGTCCCTCGAGGCAGGAACCAGTTTCCAGGCCCAGGATCCTGCGGTGCCGATGGGAGCTCACCAGCGCGGTGCGGCTCCTGGCAAAGCTCCTGGGGCAGAGCGGGACGATCGCACCGGGAGCTCCTCACCAGAGCCACAGCACCCAGGGAAGAAGATCATCGGCTTGGTGCGAGCACAGGAGGCGTTTTCAGGCATTTGTCCTCCTTGTAGAAGTAACCGCATCTATCGCTGGAGAGGCCGCGCACACACGGGGATTTAGATCACGGTTATGAACCTCCACGCTGGAGACTTGCTTTATGGAGAGATATTAAAGCCTCTTTAATTCAGGAACAATTAAAGCATCCCCATGTTGCACAGTGACAATATGGAGCGATGTAGATTTTTAAGCAGATTTCTCTTTAGACAATTTTTCATGGATGCCTGAAGCGCCGCATGTGGCTTTCAAGCAGTTATCGCATCCCTATCCGCGTAAAGAGCTCTCGTTCCATAATCTTCCATAATACTTTAAGATGAAAAGTATCCCGCCCTTCCTGTTCCTCCCCAGTCGTTTCACTCTTTGTCCTTCTCTATTTTCACAGCAAATAAAAAGATTACAACGCGCTAAGATTTTTCTCGGCAAATGATGTCATTTGGTGGCACAAGAACCGAACGCTGCAATGACCACTTCTGCAAGCGAGTGGTTTTAATGAAAGCCAAGCGTTTCCGAGGTCAACCCTTACCTACGCGGCACAGGCAGAGCCTTTGTTTTTCAAGTGAGGAAAAGCTGCGCCAAACCAGAAAGCGGCACAAAGAAAACACATTTCAAGTGCAGATACGCTACCAGCAAACTAACTTTTAATTTCCCCTGATATTTCTGAAATATATTCCTTAAATACTATTAACAGAAACAGCAATTCAGGAGCATTTATAAGCTTTGCATCCAAGTCCGACAAAGTCCTATCCAGACTTTGAAACATCTAATAAAAGGGATGGCTTTATGACTTTTCCACTAGTGATTAAAAACCAATATTCCTTTAAAAAACATAAAACAGGAGCTAAGCACAAATACCTGCAGCATTTGGGCACCAATTCTGCCAGCAGCAGCTTTACCAACCATAACCTCGGGTTAACGTGCGATCCCACCTGCGTTTTGGGTTAGAAAAAATCCCAAGCTACCTTGAAACAAGGCAGATCTCACATTTAAACCAAAGCGCTTTGGTTACGTCTGTGTTTCAAGAAGTAATTTTTAGGAACACACAGACCAGGGTTTTGCAAAGTTTAAGGTTCTGCAGAGATAACTGAATTTTCCTTAAGACAAAAGGACAAACAGGTTTGCCAAATTCAAAAGCCTCCAAGTACAAAGCTCTTCAGAGACCATCTCGGCTAATTAAAATGTGCAGATGTCCAAGCTGAGCTCAGCTATTCACTTCTCACATGCACTCACTAAATGGACTGACAATATAGATAACGAGAGAATAATTTTTAGTAAAAACACATGCGATTTCACGATTTACTTAATTACATCTGCATCCAAGTGTCTCCAAAACACACACACAACTGTGGACTTGGGTAAGGTTTTACAGGCACCCAGCACTGGTCTGAGTTCGCTGGAGAAGCCGCTTCTCCAATTAAGTGCAATATTAAGCATGATGTCTTAATTTAAGTATTTTTCATTCATATGATTGGATACACAGCTTTCTCCATATTTTAAGAGCATACTGCCAGGAGAAAGTATTTTGCACGGTCAGCTATTTCATCAGTCATCTTCACTTTTATATCACAGCACTTTTCAGCCATTTCATACCGCACATTATTAATCTTTACCATGCACTCATCACAGCCAACAGCTCCGGAAGGGGAAATCCACCTGGAAATGCCCACCAGGATCTCCAGACCTTGAATTCTTCTTCATTTAATCAAACTTGCTATAGTCCCAAGTACTCGGCCTTGCCTACATAAAAAGGCTTTTTCTTCTTTATGTTTCAATGGACCTTTACATTTGCGCTGACTTACGATGAATGTGCTTAGAGATGCTTCTTGACACATCAAGGTGAACCAATGCAAGGCCTTTTATAAAAAGAAATCAAAAGTAAAAAATCTTTTGCTAGAATTGAGGATGTGTGTACGGATGGAGACAGAAAAGGCTGTTTCCCAAACAAAAGCCCCGCTGCTGAGATAGAAAACAACTCTGGCCAATGCTGCCTATTGCTTCTCTACTTGAAGGGCCACCTTTGTCACAGGGGGGGTTGGCAGCACTTAAAGTAAAGCCAATAGATACAAAACCAGGCTGGTGTATACCAAAGCAAATCCCTGAGGCGATCTGTGGATACTGATGGGAGGGAGTTTCTTTCCACTGTTTCACTGGAAAATAAATTCCTTGTTACAGCCCTGAATCAGACAAATCCTTTAGCACTGATCTTCCTTACTGAAGGTGCTGCAGTAGCCAAGCTGTCACTGTTACTGCTGCTTCTGAAGGAAAAAAACCTGAGGAAACCTCCTCCCACTCAAAACACAGCCATGGGACTCCCTCCGCTTATGTTTCCACAACCAAAAAGCCGGTGAGCGGAGGAAAGGAACCAGAGCAGCTCCTTGGGCTGCAGGCACTCCCAAATGGAAAAATCAGAACCCTCTTTAGGACCCTCCAAGCGGCGACGGGAATTTGAGATGTGCTGAGATACGGAAACATGCACAGCGAGGCCATTTACTGCACGACAGGCGCAGGGACGGGGCCACCGGCCAAGGGGAAAAAGAAACATTAAGGCTACAGAGCAGAGCTCAAGCAAAGAAAAGATTAACATTTCACCATGCAGCTCCTATTAAATATTACCACAAAGCATTGATTTTATTATGGATGCACTCCAATTTCCACTTTCATTCTTTCAATTTCATGTTACTTTACCTGGTGTTTGCCTGCTCTGCTACATTTTAAGAAGTCACTGAAATACAGACCGAACCAGCAGCTTTCGCATGTTTTTACTGCGGCTGGGTCTATTGTACTCTTGCTGCAGAAGGAGACAGACTCTCACATTCCTTGAAGTTAAAAATAATAATAATAATCACATTTTTTCCTTCAGTGGCGTTAATCCCCTTGGCTGCGGACGTCATCGGAACA
>NW_010186249.1:8873-22520 GCF_000695765.1 Mesitornis unicolor | reverse complement strand
CCTACAACAGCGTTTCTGTCTCGTGACGTCCTTTAAGAGCGCAGAAACCGGCGCCTGCACTCAGAGCCACAGACCGGTTATTCGGGTATTGCTGTGTCTGTCTGACCCCAGATGATTCACACAGGAGCCGAGGCCTCACCTGGGGCTTCAGCGCAGACAGGAGGACCTCTCCTCCTCTATTTCCAGCCAAGCCCTGAAGCACAGCAATCGACAGCATTCCCTCAACCTTAGTCTGCTTTTTTCCAAGCGCAGTCGAGCTGCGGGCACATCTCCTGTACGACCTCCCGGAGACAACGCAGGAGGAACAAGGCATTTCTTAACTTCCTAAAACCATCACAGCAAGAACCACGAGAATCGAGGTTTGAGAGACAAGCTGAGCAATTGTTCCGTTTAAATTTCAGCTACTGCTTGTTCTCCTCCTCCATCGTGAGCCAAGCGACACAGGCTGGGTTGAACACCACTGAGCAAGCCATTGCTTCGTCCAGTGCGCTTCAGTCTCCATACCGGGGCAGGGCATCCCCAGGTCAGCCTTCACCTCCCACCTTAAGCCAAGTTGCCCGCTTTTGAAGCCCAATGATTTTTAACATTGCTCAGTCTCTAAGGGTGAAGCACATACACGGGTTTGGGAACAACCCTGGGGAGCATCGCATTGCCTTGCTGCCCGAATTTAAAGATCTGGCTCTGAGACCGGTGCTCACACGCTTTGGACAGCAAATAACAAGGTGGGCGCTAACGATGTTTCTGCTCAAGCGGGGAAGAGCTCAGAAGAGCTGTCTGTCTGAAATCCGGCCTTCCCCCCGTGTTTTGGGGGCCTCCCCCATCATGAATGAACCGGCTGAGGACACAGCCTGCGACGGCTTCCGGGACTCACGCGCTTCAATAACCCCTTTGAGCAGGGGCAGCTGAGTTGCTCTTCCTTCGGAGAGATGCGGATGATAGTGAAGCATAAGAAATGGGCATTTATTTGGGAAGAAAGAAAAGAAATCTGGGGTTCTCATCCCCGCAAAAAGCTTTTGAAATTCAGTATCTACTTAGTAAAAGGAGCAAACGGCAGTGCCAGGTTTTCCTCAAGCACCTGAATTCTGTTCCCTTACCCTACTCCCTGCACCGATTTTGGCGTGGGGCCATGCCAAACCATCCGTATCCCTACAGGATGAATCTCCATGTACCTATTGCCAAGCAGGTTCAAGTCTTCAGAGGGGAAAAGAAACATAAAGAGACCTCAAGAGGATGGACACCAGAAACAGAAGAATCTGCAGAAAAGCAGCACTAGGAGAATCAGTATGAGGATGTGAAAAAGCAAGCTTGTATTAATTTCCTGGCAGAAGAGAAAACAGAGAGATAGGAGGGGAAAATAAGGAAGAAGATACAAGGACGTAAAAAAGGAGAGTTGATCAAATTGTTTCAAACATTTGGAAACCCATGGGGCTGCCCCAGCAGTTGGGTGAGAATTCAGTTGCTCTCAGCACAACCCCCCTGACAAAACAAAGGCAGCAGCTCATCACTTTGTGACTCATCTCCCGCGTTCTGTACCCGAGCCATGTTCAGGGAAACAGCAAAGCTTTCTCCAATATCAGCCCAAATAGGAAGGCGACTATTGACCCAGCTTCAGCAGCTGCAGGCGTTTTTTATCACCACATAAGTCAAACACGCACATTTAATACGCTGGATTCCTCTGCTCGGGAGGCGCTCCATGGGTGCTTTTGCCAGTTCAGCTAAGCCAGTATTAACATGCGTGCAATTGGATTTTGTGTTTTTGGAGGAGGAAAGGCTTAAGGGACTAAACCAGGGATTGTCCCTTCCCCTGTCTCATGGAGCTGTCCCTGGTATAGTTGAAGGGGTCAAGACATCACCCAACTCGGGTCAAGACCCACCCAAAGGTGGCCACATCAATCCCTCTCCAGCCACCCCGGAGCCGCTTCCCACCTCCACACTCTCACAACATTCCCAAATCATTAATTAGCCCATTTGAGACCCGGGCCGATGGTTATGCATTATAAAACCTCTCTTTACTCAAAACTAATGAAAATCGAGGCCGAGCGCCACTGTTTTAAGCCCGGAAGCGCAGCCCCGTCTGCCTGAGCACAACACATGCCTGTGGAAATCGCCGCAAATATGCGCCACTCAGACATCAAAGACAGGAAAAGAGGAGCAGTAAAAAGGGCACCCAAGGTCAACACGTACGCCAGCGCTTTTAAACCCAACCTTTTTATTACAACAGACCTTGCAGAAAGGTTTGCAGAGGAAGATAGCAGATATTCCCCCTCCAAAAGAAAGGAAACCAAGCTGAGTAACTCCGAATTTGGTTTCAGCTGCCATCATGAAGCCATCGGGTGGATTTTTGCAGCGAGCGATGCTGCACCACACACACACCACAAATTCAGCGGCTTTTGGGGCAGAAGGGGTCAGAAGAGTGAACCTCGCCCCTGTTATGCTAAGGGTGCAAAAATCCAGCAAATTGGGTCCAATCTCAGGGCCCAAACCTTCCACAACCAAAGGCAGAGGCGCTGGGGCAGCAACGCGATCTCACCCACTGAAGATATGAAGAAAACAACTTATTTTGACTTTGTTGGGAAAGTTTGGGCATGAATTAAAAATATGAGCAGAAAGAACAATTTGAGTGTTGTCTCACAGACACATTCCATACTTTTTAAGCAAAGCAAAGGCCCCTAGGCCTTCAAATTCATTTCCCCTTTGATTCACAAGAGCCCAAATTTATTAGCCTTCTAGACACGCGGCACGGCTCATCTCTTTGTACAGGAAATTGGAAGGAATTCAGACAAGGCTTTATTTAAAGTTCAGGCTCCTCCTCTCGGGCTACGCTGCCACACAGCGATTTCACCCCAGGCATTTACTCACAATGCTGAAAAACCCCCCAAAAAACTCGAACCAGACCCTCTGACAAGAACAACAGAATTAAGGCAACGCTTACCAAGGCGCAAGGAGCGTTTGCACTGGGTGGCCAAGCAGCTGGGGAGTTTTCTCTGGCTAAAGTAACCTCTTTGGAGTAATTAATGAAATATTAGGGGGTTTTTTTGGTCATACGGTGGAGGAAGCCTTTCAACCATGAAGTTAAATTTGAGGGGATGGACAGGTTCCTCTACAAGAGCAACAGCACAAACCAGATCCACGTTTGATTGCACGGTCTCAAAGTATTTCAAAAACCTGTTTTATCCCATTTAATGGGTGGTGTCAAGAAGTAGGAGACAAGAGGAGAAGAACCGATTCCTATTCTGCATGTGTAGGTACACAATGATGTAGAAAATGCCACAAAGCAGTCATAGTAAAGCATCACTGAAAAATACACGCTCAAAACGATGACGTATGCTGCAATCAGATCCGTGCCCCTCCAGGTGGGTGGCAAAGAAACGCCGACCTAGGCACATCGTCCCATCTTACAACCCCGTACTGCTGTAGCTATCTGAAGTGGGTTTAATTTATTAGAAGACCATGAATCTTAAAGCCTTCAAGCCTCAAAAAATAAAAGCATACACACATGGAGGTCCTTTCTCATCAGGAAAGTTGGGCAATCGCTCTTCGCCAGCGGCGAGGCACAAGGTGGGGAGTGATGAACGGTTCTGGCTGGGGCTGCATTTTCCAGCCTGAAACCGTGTGCTCAGCATCCATCTGTTAAAAAGTTTAAGTCGTGCTCCATTAAGGGAAAAAAATAAGCCGTGCTCTGGTGACAAGGATTTCTTCTGCTGCTTGCTCAAGCCCCTCCGTGGGTCTCAATGCCATTTTTCTCCCCGCTTGTCAGATATTCACCACAGAGCATTAGGTTATCCTCAAAACGGTGCAGAAATACAGCCTCTGATCTCTCTGAACTCCACAATTTATGCTCTAGTGGAGGAGATGCTAGCTGATGAACACGCAGCTTTACATGCTATTAAAAATGGGTTTAAAGGACCAAAAAACCAACCATGTCTGGTAAAAAAGGTGCACTGAGGTGCTTCGAAGCCTGGGGCAGTCTTTGCAGTCATCTCTCGATTGCGACAGCGTTGCTGACACCGTCTCATCTGCACAACCAAATCCATCGCTGTCCCAGTCGCCCAGTTTGTTTCACTCAACAGTACATTTGATTTTGGGGTATATCTCCCCAAAGTGACTGTCAGTAAGTAATCCTACCTCCATCCTTACTCCTGGCAGCGCTTGCATTTATTTTTGCGCGCCCCTCCATGAGCTGCTTCCTAACATTTTATTTCCAGGAATTAATTCCCAATCGGGTGTTTTATAACGATTAGAGAGCACCTAACAGTAGCTTTCTGATTTACTGATGTGGAATTGGAAAAGTAGCTTTCTTTTCAGTCACCTCTACCAACTGGGAGGAGGAAACCTCCCCCTGCACATCCACTCGCAAAATAAAGTCATTTTAGGGTGACGCCCAATGAATTTACAACTGTTGAACAACGCTCCTCAACTCCACGCTGCCGCTTAGCAGAAACAGCTGCTTTAATAGGAGCTTACATCGTTAGCTGGCTAATGCAATAACAAAATTAAACAGGACAACATGGAGACTAATCCAAGCGGGGCGAGGGAAAGCCACTGAGTATTCCCAACCGCTGGAACGAGCCATTTCGCAGCCTGCACAGGCGTTAACGCTCAGCTCCTGCAAGGATTTGCTGGGATCTGCTGACGAGATCCACCTTTCCCCGCTAAAGGCACGAAAGAAAATACTCTGTGGAGAACGTGAGAGGCAACCGGCTTTTTTGCAACTTTTCCTGCGAGCTGAGCAAACAAAATGAATTCAGAAATATCAGCGTTGCTCCCGAAATGTATTAACAATGAGAGGGAGGGCTGCTGAAAGAGAAAGGGGGGACTGAAAGTATTAACAAAAGCCCAGAGCGCACTGGCTGGGGCTAAAGCTACAGCCTGAAAGACTTCTTTGTCTTTCTGGTCAATGCCAGCCTATTCAACGGCCCGATATATCGCAGCTAGAAAGTGAGGGTGGGAGGAAGAAGAGTCCTGTCTCTTTAGGGGACGTCTCCTCAGCTGCCAAGCTGCGAGAGGGGACTCTCGCATGAAGACAGAGCCGCTTTCCAAGCAGCCCCGTAACCCCGCATTGTCTGGGAACAAACGGCGACTGAAAGGCCGTGCTCTGCTCAGGCCCAACCTTCCTCGACCGAGGGACACAACATTCCAGGAACTGGACGTGGAGTTCCCAAAGAGCCTCCGAGTGCAATATATAAATAGTAAGCTATAGAAAATAAACCCCTTATTTCTGAAAGGCCGCTTGCCTTTCTGCCATCCCTTCCTCCCAACAAGGAGCTATTGTTCCCCTCCTGGTACTGAGGAAATGTTTGCGTTCCTTCTCCGGGTCCTTTCCACTTGGAGACCCACTCTTCATTTCAAGATCATTACCCAACACGCTACAAAACATGGAAGCCCTTCACAGGTCAAGAGAAAACAAATTTAATGTTGATTTCACCAAACAAAACCAATGTTCCCTTCCTTGTTTTCTTAGCACCACCATAAAAACTCAGCAGAGCTCAGCAGTTAAGCAAAATACCCAGAAAAGGTTAAAGGAGAAGGGTCCCAGTTGATACTGGTGTGCCACTTCACGACCACCAGTTTGAAACGCCGAGAGATGAAGGCAAACACCATCTCGAATGGACTGACTCTTGCCAGGGGACATTTCTTCTCCCAGATGTTGAAATACGGGCACACAAAAGCTCCTCGCCTCGGCCTCTGTAAGCACCAGGAGTTTGTTCTCACATATCCATGAGGCTGGACACGGTTTAAGACGTGGCTGTCACGTAGCTTCTTGCAAACTGCATATCCCAAGTAACAAAAACGCTGTAAAAACCAAGAGGGGCAAGTACACCAAAGTCTAGGCTTGCTCCTCTTCTCTCCCAAACCGGGCACGTGCTGCACGCTGGAGCCTACAGCCAAGGAGCAAGGTCTGAGCTCCCCTCGCTTCTGAAGTCTTGACCACTACACAGCCAGGATTTTGGGGCTGGCAGGGCTGCTGCAAAGAGGTCTCTGCAGCATAACCATACAAAGGAAGCACGTGAGTGAGAAAAAACAACAAAGTGCATCTTTCTGCCCCTTTAACGTTTATTGTTCTAACTGCAGGGTGCGAGGGGGCAGCATGGCAATCACCAATGAACCCCCTCGAGAAGGGGGAGCTCTCGCAGGCTCCATTTTCCTACACCAGCCTTACCACACAAAAGAAAGTTGTAAAATCCCATCTTTTAGCCCCACCAAACACGCCCAACCCACATTTAAGGGTGCATTTAAGCACTTCACTTTCAGAGACTCCGCATCTATTTTTGGAGTTGGACAAGGGGCAAGAAATTTCTTTATACAAAGCAGCAAACTAATTTATTTGCCTTAAAAACCAAGCGCTTCGTAACTGCAATCGCAGCAATAACTTCTGCAAGAACAGCTTGTAAAGATAAAACACTTTGCCCTCCCCCCCCCGATGTGGTAGCTGAAGTATATGGGAGCAAAACTCTGCCATAACCACAGTTTTAATTAACTGTGATTGATAGCCCATTACATAAGTATGCACAGAGCCATGGTTTGCACAGGATGTTATTTCCTTTCAGGTTTTTCAATACAGAAAGGTCTCCCGTTCCTAATTGTTAAGATAAAGATCTTTGATCTGTTGCTCCACTGGAAAATGGTGGAAGATCTCATTAAAAACAGCCAGAAGTGCAAAAAATGAGCGTTCTCCAGGCATCCCACACACCTCCAGAGGGGGAATCCACTCGGACGGAGCCCCTGCGCCCAGAGCCGTGTCCAAACGTGCACCTCAGCGCACAAAGAGGGGTTGGAAACGCAAGCACAGGCTCCCTCCGCGGCTGCAGGGAGACTTTTGGCCTCCTTTGTTTCTTCACAGGTGGGGAACGGTGACGTGAAACAGGCGGCACGGACAGCAGGGAAGGGGAACTTAAAATACAAAAGCCCTCGCACTGCAAACAGCAGATATCTGTGGCTGCTGCAGAAGCGGGGTTTTACTGCATGCTCTTGTACCACCTCTTTTATTCCTCTTTTTTTTAATGCCAGGGTGCTACACCCTCTCAGGTCCTTCCTGTCCAATGACCAAAACACCCTCAAAAAGGCAAGAAAGAACAAAAAAAAAGCAGACAGAGCAGCAAAAGGAAGTTACCTGGCAGAAATTCAGGTAATTCTTTGTGCGCTTGAAGCTCCAGCAAAGGCAGCAGCTGCTACAAAACATAAGCTTGAAACCAAAGTCTAAAGAAACGTGGAAATAGAGCAGAAACAAAGCAACACGGTCCATAAACCACTGTTTTTGACTGGCAACGGCCTGGGCTTCGATGTGCAGCTCTGGCATTGTAAAGAGAAATGGTGTGTTGATAGGAAATTCTCTTTCACCTTCCTAACTAGGAGTGAACGTTGACGATTAAGAACAAAACACAGCAGAGTAAGTTTGATTTACTTATAGTCCTGAACACGGAACTTAAATAAAAACTCTTTACTGCAACCCTTTAATGTTACCACCACAGATAGGAGAACGTCAATAACGCCAGCATGAAAGTACGCTCTGTTTTCAGGTAAATAGAGATGTAAATATTTGTTCTACTTATTTCTGCTTTGTAGAGTCCAGAAGGACTGATCAAAGATAAGATGCATTTTGAGACACAATTATGAAATGCCATCATTTAGAAATCAAACAACCTATAACAAAAGTTACTCAAATAAGACAACTAAGGGGGAAAAAAAGCAGAAGTTCTGGCATACACTATTACAAGCAACATGAGAGCTACGTGATGCTGCTTACACCTGAATATTCACATGAAAAATACAGATTAAGACCTGGGAAAAGCCAGACAAAGAACTTCATTAAGTTTATTAAGGTCCATAAAGGAGCTACAAGCGTGGCTGCCACAGACCAGGCAGATTTAAGTCCCAAGTGTTGGGTTCTCTGCTATTTTCAATATGAACCCCATGGCCTCAACACTCCAGCACATAAATAGGCTTTAGGGGACAAGAAACACGACCAAAGGTGCATCAACCAAAGGAGCCTCTTCAAAGCATCGCTGGTGAAGGTTTCCTGTTGTTATGTTTCTCACCTTTGCTGAGCCATAAACTGCCAAGGGGAGGATGTCAGGTTTCGGTACAGAGATTGTCATCAGTTCACTGATTTCTACTCAATCACATTTCGCCGCTGTTCAAGTCAGTTCTGAGATTGAGAAGATCTTAAAATATTGTCCTGTCCCCCTGGCATGACCTTGAAAACAATTTTCCCATGAATGGGGAAAATGAGAGCCTGCCCTCTGATCCTACTGACTTCCAGAGCTTAAAACAGGCACATTTGAGGCCTCTGGTGTGGGCTCTCTCTCACAGGCAGCAACCGCTCCCACGCTGACACAACGGCCCAGAAACCAAAACCAAAACCTGCAAGCGGACGTCCTGGACGCAGCAAAGACGAGCCCTGCCTGAGAATAACACACAGAAAAGTCCCAGTTGCAGCTTCCAGTTAAACAGCTCCGTGGTTGAAGGTGCCATGAGATGGACCCCATGCAAGCTTCCGCCTTTTTCTGCCCACATTGGAATCAAGGTTTTCTAAAGGGAAGTCGATATTGACACCACCAAAATGACAACAGTGTGAGCGCTTGTCAGGCACATGTGCCCTTTTTACTTTTTGGGCAATCACTTCTCAGTCCCTGGAAAGCCAATTTTGTTGCAATTTTCCTAATCTTAAGAGGAATTTAGCAAACTGGGTGCTCCGATTCTCTCTGCAGTCAGGGTCTGTCAACAAAGGAAGGAAGGACTTTTAAAATAATCCAGATGCATTCTCCTCCCGTGCAAGCAACCCCACTTTTGTCCACTCGATCCCTTTGCAGTCAGGCTTCTCTTGAACAGCGGGGAACAGCACGCTCCTGGTCCATAGCTATCTCTGCGGCTTTAATCCTGTTAAAACTTTCTGTTTTCCTGAGCTGAAGACAGAAAACTACCGCAAAGAAACAGCTTTGTTCTCACCTTCAGGTGAGAGATGTATTTTCTCTCCCAACATCAGCTACAAGACACATCCCTCAAGACAGCACGGGATGGCTTTCCAGCGCTCAGCGGCGAGAGCTAATCTCTCCATTTTCACAAATATCATTGCCCTTGAGGTCCTTTGAGTATGGAAGACTTTTGGCCACCAAAATATCTAAAGCATCTTATTCATGTCCTGAAGGTACTTCAGACCTCTGCCTTTTTCCTCCAAGAGCTAAAAGGTGATTAAAGGTTTTGTACTGCACCCAATGTTTCCTGAATACGAAAGGCGCTGTGGTCCCACCATCAACACCACCACGATGTGTTTACTCACATATTGGAGCTGTATTTTGGGTAGCAACCCTGGGTGCTGCACTGGAATTCCTCTGCTCCGAGTGGCCAAGTTTTGGCACAGCGCATTTAACTGGGGATGTGTTAACGGGAGGAAGCAGCGAGTACAGCTCTCTCAAAGAGCATTTGGACCAGCCAGCCTTTGGAGCAATGGCATCGACGACTCTGGGAGTGGCACATAGCGATCCCGATCTGAAAATCACTGCATTTCAGGAGTGACAGTCAATTCTAACTCCATTATTCAAACCTTGATTAAATCTAACATCAAGTATATTCCTTAATCAACTTGCCTCAAGTGACTACTCAAAGGCTGATCTCTCAAAGCTTTTTTTCAGGGTAGAGAAGATTCTCCTACAGCCTGAACACACCAAGCAGCAGGTAGAACATGAAAATTATTACCCACAAAGCTCCTTCTTTCCAAAAATATTTGGCAAAGCACTGTAATTTTTTGTCTGTTTCATATAAACACAATGTAAAACGAAGTCGAAACAAAGTCTCAAAATGCCCTTCAGCATCTAAATATGAACCAAGCTCGCAGGGAAGAAAGCATCTTGAACCAGGCATTTCTCAGCATGGTGCAGCAAGAAAAAACGTCCTTTGGATACTGCATTTACTTTTGCAATTAACTACAACAGAAGGCAAAAAATAAAATATCCATTACCTGAAAGAGAAAGATATCTTAACAGTGCTTTCTTCAACGAATTCTTGTAGACCAGCCTCTGGCTACCAAGCATTTGGTAAGTGTTAAAAACCATATTTACATAAGAAACGTTTCAGTAGGGAAATGGTATTGCAGCTCTCAAGAACCCCGCAAGCACGCACATCAGAGGCGCCTCTGCACGCCGCAAACCTCCCCCCAGAGAGGGCGAATGCAAAGATGCTGCCAAAAACCCACTCCAGATGCTGCTCGCTGGAGATATCTCTGCCCCAGCTGATAACCACCACCAGCATGGCCAAAGCCAACCACACCCCCCTGGTTTCGTCAGTTTAAAACCATCCGATTCCTCCCTGTCTGCTCAGTAAAGCGATCCTTGTTTGAAATATTTCAATATGGAAGTGAATGGAAGGGTTGGGAGAAGAAGAAATGAGCTGGGAACATTTCCTGTGTTGCTTCATTAATTGCAACCGTCACCAGGGAAGATGCTTGGCCCACACAGGCAGGAGTTCAGAGGTGGCCAAACCATCAGTCCCAGCAAATGCGGAGTCTTCAGAGTGAAGAAACAACAGCATTCAAGAAGCTAAGATGGCAAGGGGGGGAAAGGAACAAATATTTAATAAGAGATAAGTATTTAAAGAGAAACGTTGCACCCAGAGAAGTCCCAAGCAGTGGCCAAGGAGGAGTTGGAGGAACACAGGCAGAACTCGTGATTATTGCTGGATTTTCCTTCATTGCATTTTCATTTTGGAGGCAGGAAAAAAGAATAAGAGTGGTCATCTTACACTGCTACACGAGACGAAGATTAATCAAATGTCTTGGTAAACGCTGGAAAAATATACAACGCGAGGCTGCAAGCGAGCAGCGTGATGGAGATCACACAGGAGCAACCGGGAGGAGACAGCCATGGGAGAACAAGGTTTTGGCCTCCTGTTTGGCCACACAATACAAACCAGCCCACTCCTTTCTGGAGTTACTTGAGCTTTTGGTCTATTCCAAAACTAACAGGGATGGTTTTTCGGCCGTTCTCCAGGCCTTTGGTTGCATCAGATGCCTGGGCACATCTAGTTTGGCAGAAAAAAACCTGCATTTTTTACTAAAATGGCACAGAGAAGCGAGCAGAGCTAAAGCCACATCCATCTTCTACCTCACATTCTGTAATGCAACTGCTGATACAACATTTACTGTAAAATACTTCTGTATTTCAGTCATTGAACTCAAAACAATTCACGCCACAATATCCAAAACACGTGGTATCTAACACAAACTAAACCCTGGTTCAAAGAAAACAAATATCCCCAAATTTAGCATACTCCTGCCCCTGATGAGCAGCTGAAACAGCGGTTTCTGGCCCGATACCAGCCCCACGCGTGCTCGGAGAGGCTTGGACGTTCATGGGCTGTTTTCAGGGAACCTGATAAAAAAAACACACTTCAGGTCTGGGCTGGGGAGAGCGGAGCCTGGGGAGCACGACAGACACCAGGCAGCACACCCAGCTGGCCCGGAAACTCCTCTATTCCCACCAGCAAGAAAAGATTGGGGTCGTTTGCTTTGTGGGTTTATTTTTCCTTCATAAGAGTTATTTAACACAGTTCTTTCTACATTGAATTTATGCTGCAAACACATAACCAGTTAAGAACGCTAAAGTCCAAATGGAGAAAGCGGAGATGACAGGACTAAAGACGCATGGGGGAGGGCAGGCCAGGAGAAAACTTATCTCAGTGCAGAGGAAAGCTACCAAGCCTTTACTCAGCCTCTGCTCAGTGCCTGGAACAAACTTCTGCGTGGGTATTGCAGTCTACCTTCCCTCTTAATGAATTCCTAAAGTAAAACCTTATGTTTTCGGCTTTCCTTTACCACCAACAATTTTCTACATCTGAGGGCACGTTGTTACAAGACTGAAAAAAACCCCTTCCAAATACAGACACGAGTGCTTTGTGGCAATTTTCACCCAAGTGTCTAAATTTCTGCTATGTACTAAAATACAGCTTCCTTATTTTTATCTTCCATTAACACAGAACTCCCCCGGCCCACTCACCTCAAACTTTGTACCCTAAAACCACAAATAAGCGACTACAGCTTACGAGGCTCCAACCCACGCACGCCTCTGCACCACAGGGACAGCCACTGCCTGCACCCCTGGGGGTTCGGGACCCTACGGCAGCAACCAGCTATTTCCGAGCCAGGCTTTCTATCTGTATAAGCATGAATATCAAACAGCCTCGGAGTTTACTGTCTCATTCACTCGGCTACGTTTCCTACCGTGTCTCTAATGCTTCACGCTGCGACTTCATGGGAAAATGTAATGCTCTGCTGGTCAATCTGTCACGAAGCATCGCGGTGACAGCGGCGTTGTCTCCCAGACTGATGGTCCCTCCGTCAGCCCAGCAACAAATTCCACAAGTTCGCTTCTTGGAAGCGTTAATGCTCATTTCGACTCCCAGTTTTGTAACACCTCATGATTTCCCCCCCATAATCTTTATTTCAGCGGTTTATCAAAACGAAATGAAATCCTAAGTACCCTCTTGCCACATGCGGAGCTTATCACTTCTCCCGAGTTAAAATCCCATGTCGTACAAAATGAAAGCCTGAGAAAGCAGGCGTCTAGGGAGGACAGCGCGATTCATCTTACACCGCTGCTAAAAACCACAGTTCGTGGAGGGATATAGGTCAGAAAGGAGCTTTGGGTCTCCTTAGTCCATTCCTCCACATGTTCAAATCTTCCTCACAACGACTCTCAGTTGCACACTTTACACACACCTCTACAGGGTGCTTGAAGAAAGAGAGTAATAGCAATAACATATTCTTCCCAGCTGAGCCTGAAGATGAGCAGTAAATTAGTCTCAGAGCATTTCTCATTTACAGAAATGCTGGGTTTATTCCCATTAGCTCTGCCTGTTGAATTCGGGCCACAAAGGCAGAGGTGAAGCCCAGAGGGAAAGCTGCATCTGCTGCATGGGACCTTCAAAAATTATGAACTTCACCACCTACGAACATTACCCAACCACTTGGCTTTCATCCTCGCCATGGCAATGGGTGACACCATCCATTAAAACACGAATAAGGAGGCACCAAGGACCGCGTTGGTTACCAGTGCTATTTTAGCGGCTTTTTGTTAGAATAACCATGATCAACACAAACACTAAAGTGAGGGAAGGGAAGAAAAGACTAAGAAAAGGATTTGCTCCAATTTGAAAGCACTGAATATGGTCCTGGCATGTTTTACTACATGTAAATTATTAAATGCTGACATTTTACTACACTTCAAAACAGAAATGAACAGAATCAAACATTTAAAGTTATCCCTAGCACAGAGAATCTCTGCTATTATTTGGGGCTGCAGCACAAGCAGCCTGCAGATCTGCAATCCCACAGTTCACCAAACTGTTTGGTCAAAACAAACTTCTGCTTCTTCCTTTGCAATTCAGAGACATTCTTGACCCACCTGCAGCAAGCACGGAGGCTACAGATCTCTTATGTGTCCTATTCCTAAGCAAAAACACCATCTTAAGCGCACCATAATAAAAATGTAGACAGAACTAGACCACAAGAAAACCCAATCCAAGCCTGACGAGCCAACTCTCCTCCTCTGAGGAACAATTTCCAACCTCCTCCTCCCGGAGGTGGAAGTTCAGCAGATTTCTCCAACATCTTCCAAACCCTGAGCGACCTTTGAGCGTTTCAGACTTCCCAATGGA